>NC_044057.1:6576224-6718724 GCF_902167405.1 Gadus morhua
TTTACTTCTGTGTTCACAGTCCAAACTGGCATCCATGTCCAATGACTTCAAATCGGTCCTGGAAGTAAGAACAGAGGTGAGACCCGCATGCTTTCTGGCCGTACTCCTTTCTGTAGCTGTTGGAGCAGTAATACCGTAATTAAACTTGAAGAACAAAAACAACAATAATGGTAACGTATCTCTTGTGGTCCAACAGAACCTGAAGCAGCAGCGCAGCAGGAGAGAGCAGTTCTCCCAGCCTCCCTCCTCTTCCTCACCCATGGCCAACAACTTCAGTAAGTCTCTTCCCACACACACCGCTTCACTGAGTAACCGCTCTTCACGCGCAGTCATTACAACCGCCATAGCGGTGCCGGCAGGTAAATGGCACGCAACTCTGTTGAAAGTACATTATACCAATTTGCTTTATAGTCGGTGTCTCTGGCTACAGGACGTGCTTTAAACCTGGGCCCTGATAGCTCTGCAAAACAACACCCAAGAACAGTGGTTAATCATTACAGACCGTGTCAACTTTTACCGGCAGCGACAGATGCGCTTCGTAGACAGACTCACGCATCCACGAGCAGCCGGTTGCCATAAGAACGGCTGCTCGTGACCCATGTGCCTGCCTCTCACTGTATCTGGTCCTCTATAATGCAAAAATCACAAAACATTTTAGGGAGCCGCAAAAAAGGGGCCCAGGAGCCACAAGCAGCGCGCGAGTACCAGGGCTATACCACCTCACATTTCAAAGGTATTTCCCTGGATGTGTGTGGTCTCTCCCAGCGGGAACACCTAGCTAACTGAATGTTCACCCGCTGTTCTTAAAAAAAGCCAAGAACCTTTCTCTCCTTAGCGTCTGGGATTGCTGTCCCTAACCGCGGCTGTGCTTCTGTCTGCTCTTGTGTTGACAGAAAGCTCTGTGCTGATGCAGGACGAGTCCCGGAGCATGGGGGAGGTGGCCATCGACATGGACTCCCAGTCCAACCCCATGCAGCTCCAGCTCATTGACGAGCAGGTACGGCTTTACCTGTGTCTTGTATTAAACACTTTTTTTAAAACATGTGGATGGCCGCTGTGTCGGGACGCAGTGCTGCAGGTTTTCTTAATTTGATGTTATTCGCGTTTCCCGTTCGTAGGACTCGTACATCCAGAGTCGTGCGGACACCATGCAGAACATTGAGAGCACCATCGTGGAGCTGGGCTCCATATTCCAGCAGCTTGCACACATGGTCAAGGAGCAGGAGGAGACCATTCAAAGGTGAGCGGGGGGGGGAGAGGAGATGCGAGAACAAGATGTCTGTGATTTGGAAGCCAGGTGCAAAGGTGGGCTTTTAAAGGAGATAAGATACAGGAGAGACTAGTAAAAACTGTTGATATACAGGATTGTAGAATGTGATATTGTTAAATATTTACAAAGGGATCCTAACCTTATAAAAAATATTTGTTTCTGACCCGGCTCTGTAAAGTCTTGATGAAATTCTGCGACCCCTTCTGTTCAGAGTCTTTGTACTCAGACAGAAGTGTCAATAATAAAACGCACACGATATTATGAGGCGCCACCATTTGTATCGGTCAAAGCTACTCCGAAGCCAACATGAATAGTAAAATGGCAATATAACGAGCACAGGCAGCACACGGCTGCATCTGAGGGGGTTCATATGAGGTAGGATGGATTCTTAACGCACCAGAGTAGCGTTTGTGGTGCTATGCCCCTAGTAGGTTTGCCAAAACAGTGAAGAAGGCGAAACCTTATTTGTTTAGCTGTCTCTCCAGTGTCGGAAAGCGCGCCAATCACGAGCTCCTCAGCCGATACATTGGAGTCGACCTTAGCACTATTCCTACTGTTATTGATATGCTGGAGAACGATCCCCTCGCCTGCCTTCCTACTTTACTAGCATGGCTGTGCACTTCAAAGGATTTGATTAGCGCATACTGAACGTATACGCAGCTATACAGAATAGTGTATCAGCTTACATGCAGTTAGTTTTCAAACCTGATGCGAACCATAAACGAATACACATGGACGGTACCCGGGACCACCATTCTAGTGGTCTCTGACACGGTTCATCCATGCTCCGGCAAGGTACGTGTATACCGCACGCTCGTGGATTGAGCTGGATTTGGGGCTCTAGTGTAATCTCATCCGGGTCCAGTCAATCGTATCGCAGTGTCCTGAATGAGGGGGACGGTGTCCTCACAGCCTTCCTATTGGCCCCCATCTGACATGTCACCCCCCCCCCCCCCCCCCCCCTGCAGGATCGACGCCAACGTGGAGGACACCCAGCTAAACGTGGAGAGCGCCCACACGGAGATCCTCAAGTACTTCCAGTCGGTGTCCTCCAACCGCTGGCTGATGATCAAGATCTTCCTCGTCCTGGTGGTCTTCTTCATCGTCTTTGTAGTCTTCTTCGCTTAAAGAAAGAGGATGAAGAGGATGATTGGTGGCTGAGGAGCACAGAATTCTGGGAGGGGTGGGGTGCGAAGATTAATGGACTCTTCACCGAGACTCAAAGCGGTTGTCGAGGCAACGCGTGTTATCTGAAAGTTTTCTCTACCAATTGGGCTGTTGACTCTTTTTGAAGTTGTTATTTTCCTTCCTTGTTCGGGAGAGCAGAGGGGCGCCCGGTTGTGGTGTCTGAGGCCATGTTAATGAACTGTACTGCCCACCAGACAGCCCATGCTCTCTGAACGGCAACGCCTTGGAGATAACACAGAGGTGAGATGAGCTGCGTGCTAGAGTGAGTGCAGCGCTGTTCATTGTTATTTTAGACCAATTAATCTGAATACATTTAATCGAAAATGGCTATTTAACGGTTTGATTCTACAAACTATCTTTTTTTTTTATTTTAAGATCTGGTTAAACTGCAGAGGTTCTTCTTTCCCTTCCTCTTCCCGCTGGTGTAGAGCGTGTGTGGTCGCAAAGAGAAAATAACAAATGTTTTTGGTTGTGAAATTCATAGCCTGCCATGCCACTTATTTTGCTGTTGACTTTTGTCACTAATCTATTCACAATAATTGGAATACCGACGCTAGGTCCTTTTTTCCCTATTAATATTTTTCTGAACTTTATTTGCCAAAATGTGTACTTCTAACAAGAACTGCATCTGGAAATATTAGTCTCTTTTTGTTTGTATATGAAAAGAAAGGCAGCATGGCAATACAGTCAACTGAAGGGGAACTTCCTGGCATTGCCCTCCACCAAAACAGAAATAGTTCATTTGGAATTGGTTCAGGCAGCACGTTGACACTTTTTTTCTGTCAGCGTGGACATCTTGGCAGGTCTGAATCTGCATTTCAAAGCATTTCTTATTTCCTAGTAGTCTTTACATGTTTCAGTCCAGTGTAAGGCTCGGTGGGCTTGGCCCACCGGAGGGGGTTGTGCCAGTTAAAGCCTACTAATGAAGTGACTGCGACCAGGTCACCCAGGTGTCTGGTCGGGCCCGGCTGCAGTTGTTGACTGATTTGATGAAGCGCTGTCCGACTCAGAAAGAGGACAGCTCATGTACAGGAACCGTAATTTAAAGGACCATAGCTTTTTGAGAAAGAGATATTCTTCCTATTTTCGTCCCCTGTCTTCACTTTAGCCAAATGCCTTGAAGTTGATGTATAAAGTGCAAATAGTAATGAAGGTGTAATGGAAAAGGAAGTGCATATAAATAAATGAATGATAGGAGGTCTGTGTCAATGGTTGACCTATTATTGAACATAAGAGGATTAGCATCCTCCATATAATTCACCTGCGTGCTATTTTGAGACGGCTTTCCAGAAGCAATGTGCTAATCTGGGCCCATCAGTTATATAAACTTTGGGGCAGATTGTTTACGTGTACATCATGATATGATGTAACCACTGGCAACATGCTGTTTCTAAGCTAGAGTACACATGCACAAGACCCAACACCAGATCAACAAGCTGCATGTATAATTTCATTTATACACAAAAGGATATGGATTTGAAAAAGCATGGCTTTAATCACTTAATACGGCAATGTTTCACAATCATAGGAAAATATACAATCTTTCTAGACATCTGCTGGCCTACACCTCACTGGTATTTACATCGGTGCTTGTGGTTAATTGGGTTGAAAGAAACAAAACCTGCTAAGTAATTGGGTGCTGAAGGTGCAAATGAGTAGGGAGAAGAACATTCCCTTACTATGTGCTGTACCCATTCTGAATGACTTTACTAATGAGGAACTAGACTGAAAAAGTGCATTCCAAACTGTACTCAGTCCATGGTGAATTATGAGGTAAATGTGCAAAAACGATCGACAAAATCTAAGGAGCAAAACAGCTTCTGATGTATTGAGGATGGACACCAGTTGGCCGTTAATATCTCTTTAATGAGATCTCGTATTCTGTATATTTTTCTCCAGGCTACTTTACACCCTTTAATGAAGTATTAAGTATGTCCTAAAAGCTAGCATCTATATTATGTACATATTTCCGCTCGTCTTCCAATATCTCCTCCACCGTTGACTATGAAGGGGGCCACCATATTATGGCCAATACCTTTCATTCTGCACCGGCTCTCTCTCACAACCACCCGTCCATTTGTCTAATCTCCTGACCACCGCACCGCTCACCCATGCACACCCTGCTCGACGGGACTGATCTCTGGCATGCTCCGGCTCCGGCTCTTCCTGGCCGCCCGGGCCCTGAGCCTGGCGTCCTCCACCCTCCCAATGTCCTCCTCCATCGGCTCCTCCTCCTCGTCCGACCACTCCATGGACTGCTCAAGGTTCCCCCGGGACCCTCCCATCGCGCCGCCCCGGAACAGGGGCCCCGTGCGGAACCGCGAACGGAAGTGAACGAAGGAGAGGCTCTTGCTGCGGTGCTGCTTCTCGAAGATTGGGGCATGGGCGTCAGATGTGTCCTCGCCGGCCTGCTCCTCCACGCAGTCGCGGAGGACCGTGCGAAACAGGCGGGCCACTTCCTGCACCTCCGGCTCCATCTGGGACACCAGCCGCCGGAACCTGCCACAGCGGCGGTGGAACATTGACACGTGTCAACACGTTCTGTATTTGTATTGGTATTAAACAGCAACTACACAATAGAAGACCATTGCGAGTTTACTGCCTAAAGGCTGAACCAATTAACCGCACACTACCAGACAATATGAGGTGTCAAACGAAAAAAAATGTTTTTAAGTTGACCCACAATATGCTGAATAGGTATGTCTTATTGATCTGTCTCTCTTTTTGTGTGCAGACAAAGTATTGTGCTGTAAGTATCACTGCCCTAAAATTTGCCTAGTGAGGATAGGACTTTGAGATGACAACTCTTTAAAGAGCCCTTATGTGAATGAATACAAATCGTTTGAGGAACAATTGTATTTTCTCCATGTAGCCAGTTCCACAACCAACAGCACCAGTATATAAAGCAGATTGTGGTTCTTGTCAGTGTAGGTGGGCCTCCATGACCGTCTCTCCTACCTGACGATCAGAGGACCGCACTGCGACGGGAGGACCTTGGAGCACAGCTCCTGCAGCTCCAGCAGGTCCCCAGGGGTGAGCTCGTATGGCGCCGTGGCGGGGGCCGTGGCCAGCCAGCTGTAGTTGGCCGCGGAGGAGGCGGAGGAGCGGCGCCGGCGGCCCTCGGACACTCTCTCCAGGCGGATGCGCTCGGTCCTCTTCACGATGGCGCCCAGCTCCAGCATCAGGGTGTTGGTCACCAGCTCCTCCGAGGAGCGGCGCCCCGGGACTTTGGGCTCCAGGGAGAACACAGCGGACCAGGGGAACATCTGGGGGGACGGGAGAAGGGGGGGTTGTTATGAAGAAGGAGCAGATGGTGACATTTATTGCCAGTGAAACCAAGGATTTGAGAGGAGCCTTTTTAAATTCGGTGTTTATAACCCTAACCAACATACCCTGGAGAAAAATTCCACAGGAACAATTGTAGGCTATTACAATTGTACTTCTGATGACATTTATAAAGTTAATGATGATTGAATCGAATATATACTCTTACCTCATTAAAGTTGTATAAGGTTATCTGTGGGGTAATCCTTTGTGGTAGAGAATCCCGCGTCTGGTTCTGTCTTAAGTCCTTGTTCAGCAACAGGAGAAACAACAGGCCTCCATTGGGGCAGTCAAACAAACTTACGGAGAACACGCAGCTACCTGACTGCCGTGCTACCTCTGACGGTCCGGGGCAGACAGTAGCTGTACGTGTTGTCCAAGGGGTGGGAGGGTGTGTGTGAGTGAGTGTGTGTCAGTGTGTGCATATATGTGCTTGTGTAGGGTAGTGTCTGGGATGGAGCATGAAAATAATCCTGTATTAATAGAGAGTGAGTGACAGGGTCAGCTTACCTTACAGGCACACAGAGTGGATCATTTTGAAATGTCATCGTTGGATAGCTTCACACACAGTTAGAACAAGCCAATGGGGGGGCGCCAATTGCAATTAATAATGTAACCCTGTTACCCTCAATTCAAATACCCATCAAAACAACACCCATAGCCAGGAAATTGGCACATTCGGCAAATATCACCCGGCTTTATGAACACCATCCCTGATCTCAGCCGACCCATTTCACCCCCTAAAATGTGAATACAACAACCTGCCACGGCTCAGGACTAGAGTCACAGGACTAGAGCCACTTCACAAGACGAGAGGTCTAGCAGACTCAGGACTAGAGCCACTGCTCAGGACTAGAGCCACTATTCAGGACTAGAGCCACGACTCAGGAATAGAGCCACAACTCAGGCCTAGAGCCTCAGGACTAGAGCCACAGGACTCAGGACTAGCGCCACGACTCAGGACTAGAGCCTCAGGATTAGAGCCACTACTCAGAACTAGAGCCTCAGGACTAGAGCCACACAGGACTAGAGCCACACAGGACTAGAGCCACTACTCAGGACTAGAGCCACACAGGACTAGAGCCTCAGGACTAGAGCCACGACTCAGGACTAGAGCCTCAGGACTAGAGCCACGACTCAGGACTAGAGCCTCAGGACTAGAGCCACTACTCAGGACTAGAGCCTCAGGACTAGAGCCATGACTCAGGACTAGAGCCACAGGACTAGAGCTACTACTCAGGACTAGAGCCACTACTCAGGACTAGAGCCAGAACTCAGGACTAGAGCCACTACTCAGGAGGACTACAGCCACGACTCAGGACTAGAGGTCTGGCAGACTCGGGACCAGAGGTCTAGCAGACTCAACACTAGAGGTCTAGTGTGGAGACCTCTCCACGGGCATAGTGCCAGCCTGCTTCAAGTCATCAGTAATCATTCCGGTACAAAAGAAGAGCAAGGTAACATGCCCAAACGACTGGCGCCCTGTTGCTCTCACCCCCATAGTGAGCAAATGCTTTGAAAAGCTCATCAAGGTGCTGATCTGCAGAATGCTGCCACCAGCCCTGGACCCCCACCAATTTGCCTATCGGAAGAACAGATCGACAGATGACGCCCTTGCCACAGCACTCCACTCAGCCCTCGCCCACCTCGACAAGAGGAACACCTATGTGAGGATGCTGTTTGTGGATTATAGTTTGGCATTCAACACAATAGTCCCCTCCAGACTCGACAGGAAGCTCAGGGACCTAGGCATTGATCCCAGCCTATGCAACTGGATCCTTGACTTCCTGATGGATCGAAAACAGGTGGTGAAGATGGGTTCTAAGATCTCCGCCCCTCTGGCCATCAACACAGGAGCCCCCCAGGGCTGTGCCCTAAGCCCCCTCCTCTACTCCCTATACACCCACGACTGCGTGGCTACACACGGATCCAATGCAGTGATCAAGTTCGCCGATGACACGACAGTGATGGGCCTGATCACTGATGGTGATGAGACGGCCTATAGGAGCGAGGTCGACTGTCTGGCTCAGTACAGCCAGGACAACAACCTCATTCTCAACAACGACAAAACCAAGGAGCTCGTAGTGGACTTCAGGAGGAAGAGACAGATTCAACACCTCATCTCCATCAATGGGTCTGCTGTGGAGAGGGTAGACAGCATTAAGTTCCTGGGGGTCCACATCACCAGAGACCTCACCTGGGAGGAGCACACCAACCAGGTGGTGAAAAAAGCACAGGGGCGCCTATTTCACCTTAGGCGGCTGAAAAAGTTTGGCGCAACGGAGAGCATATTGACTGGATGCATCACTGCCTGGTACGGGAACTGCACTGCCCAAAGCCGCAAAATGCTGCAAAGGGTAGTGCGGACAGCTGAGAGGATCAGCGGATGTGAGCTTCCCTCCATCCAGGAAACCAACAAGGCCCGGTGTGTCAGGAAGGCCCTCCGAATCATTGGGGCCCAGCCACCCCAACCAGAAACTGTTTGAGCTACTGCCGTCAGGGAGGCGGTACCAAAGCCTAAGGGCCAAAACCCAGAGGATGACAAACAGTTTTTTCCCCCAAGCAGTCAGACTCCTGGAAAAACACACTACCCCCCAACCATCCACACGCACACCACAACAACAGACTGAAATGTAACCATCGATTGTATTTGCACAGCATTTGTCTATTGCACAATAACCCTACCTGTGGCTGCTGTCACTACCACTTGAACACCCTACACTTCGCACTTTATTACACCTCATTACTTTTTATTATTATTGATGCAATTACTTACTTATTTATTTTTATACTTATTTTATAATTTTTTTACTTCGTTTCTTTTCATATGGTTTCTGAACTTTATTTATTTTATCTTGTACTGTTGCTGCTATGTGAATGTTGAGGAACCAAGCCTAAGATTTTTACTCTTGTGTACTGTACAATAAGATGTAATAAAAGTGATTCTGATTCTGATGATGATGATTCTGATTCTAGTGTGGATTATCAAAGCCAGAACATCATCTCCATTACCATCTGCCTCCTAAACAGGAGGGTTAGGAGAAAATGGACCACCAGAAACAATGGGATGAGGTGTACCCTATGGTACACCTCATTGCAATTCTGTTCTATGTCACTAATAGGTGGTATCTTATTATTGTTTTTGCCGACCCTGTGCAAGTTCCCAACAAATACCAAATAACGGCAGATACAGTTCTGTTGTACTCCAGCTTTAAGATACTATAGGGTAGAATTTAAAACCTATGATTGTATTGACTTCTACTGTATATTTACAATATACAAGAGTGAAATACAATATGACATATATCTAGTTATGTTATTACTAGCCATTTAAGTTTACCCTTACCTGCTGTTATATTGTATACATTTATTACTCTTTCACTTCATCGGGTTTGCCACTATATCAGGAAATACATTTGTAATCACACTTTAAGGATCTGAAGGTGAACTAGCTGTGAATATTGCTAATAAATAGGAGCAATATTTACAGGTACAGTAATGCAGGGATTATAGAGCTGCAATATAAATAATGAAACGATCAAGCAATAGAATACATCATATAATGTATAATGTACATTCAAATGTAATATAATGTATATGTACTGTAGTAGCAGGCAATTTGAGTGTGAATAGATATCTCCCTTGATGGTCCACCACTGTGCCTCTATACATCATAAGAACGCAGATAGTGCACACAGTCCCAACGGGACACAGAGAATGGCATGGCCCAGACAGCTATGACAAAGCATAACACTCAGATTACATAAGAGTCCATCTCTGCATGCATCTCACTGTCCCTCCCTCCTGCCTTTTTGCACAGTGTATTGGTATGCACGTGTGTGTTTCTGTGTGTTTGTGTATGCCTGTGTGTGTGTGCGTGCATAACTAACTGTGCTTCCTCGAGTTCCGTACCACTCAGCACTGAGCAACCAAATCCCAGCTTACACTCGCATCCAGAGCCTACCAAGAAGAATGAGCCATCCGCATGACTGTCCATCCTAATCTAATTATAGTTGCACCTCAGAATGCTGCTCTAACATGTTGCATAAGGACACATAGTGAACGAGGAGGCCAGTGAACGAGGAGGCCAGTCCTGAATGTATCCCATGGTGTGTATCAGGGGTTTAAAGATTGTCTCTTTTGACGGTGTCTTAAATCGATCAACCACCCACTTGAAGATCATCTTCCCCAAAACACAGAGTTTGAAGTTATCTGAATTGGATTTGAAGTTGTGTATGATGTCATCTGATCTAAAGCTTATTGCGACAGTTAATAAGGCAGTTGAATGGCATCCACACCCTGGACCACCCAACCGCCAATGGAGAACATTCTTTGCTGCATGATGCTTTAAGAGTCCTTGAAGAGAGCCTTGTATGATAGATATGTCTGAACTCCAGCACATCGAGATTCAAATAGGGCTGGCTAATTATATTTATAGTAGCATAAAGATTGCTAGTGGATGAGGGGGTCCTTATGCCCCCCACATACTCACTATGTCAACACTTTGGGTACCTTGAAAAGCGCTGAACATAATAAGTTATTTATCTTGTAGTAAAGTGTATAAGATGCACTGTGGTCTTGACTAACACCATGCTGCTCCGGGTCATGCTCAATTTCAAATCTGTTCTCAGCTCTAGAGAGGCCTCTACCACAGCTGGTTATCTGAAATATTTCCATATTTACCATCGCTAGAGGTCATCAGAGGTTCACCACCGTGGATGTCGCAACCACATAATTTTCCCAAACACTTCCATCTGACGTCACGGCTCCGGTCCCGCCCCCTGCTCTTCTGTTGGCGTGTCATGATGCCGCACGAGACTCTCAGCTCCTGGCAGCAGGCGAGGAGGAGACTGACAGATCCTCAGCTCTGGTCGTTAAAAAAGTAGTTTATTGTGATTTTAAAAAGTGAGTCAAAAGTGACTCGTCTATTAACGATACGATATCAAAATTCCACGTGTCACTTGGTCAGCTGTCGTTAAGGTCCCGCCGGTCGTTGATCTCATTCACAAGTCGGTCCAGTGAGTGGTAAGTGGCGCGGTTAGCCTTAGCACAGGAGCTAACCCTCAACAATAACTAAACACACACTGACGTCTGGCTGTCACCGTCAACAGGTCAAAAGATCAACAATTACACCTCCAATATGCTGTTTTCTCATTGTTTAATTATAGACTGTGTACCCCCTTCTGTTAATACCCTGATAGTCACTTGTTGTTATACACGTTAATGCTTGTAATACCGAGGGATCAGAGTAAAGTGTGGTCCTGTACGACTCAGTAATATACACTGTCAGTCACTAACAACTTTCATTACTTCGTGACATTTCCTTACTTTTTTTTTGGCTCTTTGATCCTCTAAGTTTCTTCACATGCTTGCTGTAGTTCGTCCTCTCAATAAGATAGACGCTGATGTGACTGAATTGTGACAATGCAGCCCTTAGCTGTCGCTTCTGGGGTTCAGCCGCCGCAGCGACCTCCGATGGGATCTCACCTCAGTCACTTTTTAACGATGTTATTTCACTAAATGTAAACATAATTCCAGGTTAAGTTTCTCCTGACCCGACTCTCAGTCTTGACAAGATGGGAGCATGGCTTTTTGCTCCCATCTTGTCAAGACTGACAGTCGGTTCAGCAGGACCTTAACCTGTTATCTAACTCAATTTAAACATAACGCCAGGTTAAGGTCCTCCTGACCGACAGTCTTGAAAATACGGGAGCCTGGCTTCTGGGTTATGATAGTGGCAGTTTGAACGTGAACTTGAATAGCCTCCACAGGTTGAGTCTGGTTATGATTTCCAATCAGGCTATTCTACATTCCGCCTCTCCCTCTCACAACATTTGCCTGTGGGTTTATCGTGTAATATTTTGAATGAAAATGCAAATAAAAATGGTGTATAGCAGTTGGCACGCATAATTGCGAACGGAAAGGGATTTTTATCTGTAGTTTGTAATTGCCCTTTCTTTCTGTGGGATCTATTCTCGTGAGCCGTTGAAAGCGACTCTGTGAGTAAACACTGAATCTCACCCGGGGTTAGTCACAGCGTCTCCCCCGAGGGAGAGGCGTCTTGGTTACCTGCTGTAGTCAAAAGAATAACAACGTACAGGCTGCCATTAACGCACAGATTCAAACACATCGAATAGTGACGTAGCACCTTTGATTTATCACATCCTCACATGATCCCAACCCCCACACCTGCATGGTGGCTATAATCTCCTGAGCTGTGCTGTGCTTCTCTCGATTCCGCAGACTAAGGACGCGGGGAAAGGCCATCGCTCTGTTTCAACAGCTGGCTCGCCTTCTGCTCCCTCTGAACATGTTGGCCTGGAACTGAACAGGCCACACCCTCTTCAAAATTTCCTCAATGCCTGTGGGGCTACCACCTCACAACCCATCCACTCCTGTATCCATCGGATCTGCTTTGCAATAAAGGGGCATTGGGAGTCCCGGATCCAGGGACTGGTTGAGCAGAGAATCTCTTAAAGCGACCGCCGAATTGTGCCAGAGCACAGTCCAGGAGAGGTCAGAGGGTCGCTCTTAATCCAGCCAGCCAGCCAGCCGCCGGGGCTGTTGAGCAGGTGGGCCCCGGTCAGCGAGCGATGAGCTGGGCCGAGGAGGACTGGACGGTGGGGCTGTCAGGCCGCGTCCTGCTCAAGGTGAAGGAGCTGCAGGTTCAGCAGGACCGACTCTCCAGGGAGAATAAGCAGAGGCAGCTGCAGCTCGACAACTCCCAGGATGCACTCAACAAGCAGAAGATCAAGGTACACAGAGAATCCATCCCTCTTTCTCCTGAGTGACTCTCAATGCGTGATGTGTTTGACTTTAATGATTGTCACACACCTTGTAAACGCTTATAAAGGAATTTCAGAATTTAATGTCTTAAGTATTGCAGACAAGAGCTTTATTGTGTTAAGTCATATTCATGTAGCAAGCTTTTAAAATCTTGGAAAAGCCATTTCAAGCTTTGGGCCACCATTTCACCGTAAATAGTTACACCTCTGTCATGCAAAATATTACATTCAAACAAAATCCTAGTCTTGCCAAATCATTATGTATCTCTGGCATGGATTATAATCTGCTTCCTTTACAATTTTGTACGCATTCAAATCCAAAGTGTTTCTTATTAAGTGGTATTCTCTGCATGTATGTCCGTACACATATGGTCCTCAGCAGTAGACTCCCATAGTAGGGTGGTTTCAAAAGTGTTTCCACATCATGATAATTAATAACAATAATAATAATATGTTTGAATTAATATAATTATTTTAAAGACACCCAATGCAGTTGACATATTTAGTGTGCTTGGGGGGGGGTCTGGCCCCTGCCCCCTACCAGAGAAGGTGTCTAGGAGCTGGGCTCGCACCATGCTATAGCTTCTGGTCTCCTGTCTCCTAGCATGAGGAGGTGCGCCGGGAGCTCCAGATCCTGCAGAGAGAGCTCAAGGGGGTGCAGGAGGATGCGCAGGCCCAGACCAGCAGCGCCCAGCGCCTGTCCCTGGACCTACAGACCAGGCAGACCCTGGTGTGCTCCCTGGAGGGCCAGCTAGACGCCGCACGCACCCTCACCCAGAACCTGACGCTGGAGGTCAAAAGGTCTGGTCTCTGCCTTTTGTTGTTGTGTTGAAGAAGCTTTCATAGTAGTGTTGCATGTGCTCTAGTTTGATGTCCTGTGAAGGCAATGGATTAATGATGATATGAACAGTGGTTGTGTGTAATCTCTAAAGTCCATGTCATTATCACCTGATTTGATACGGGTATAGATAACACTTTGTAATTAGGTCAAAGTGTTTTATTAGTCAAATGCAGAGTGTAATACAGGGTCATTCTGAACCTTTTAATTCCTTGTGGCATGGCAAACAACAAATACAGGTAAAATACATCAATCTGGTTCAGTTTACCATAGGATGTCTATTTCAGTCTAGGTAATACAATATGTAATACAATATTTGATTGGTCGGTCCATTAGTTTGTCAAAACAAAAAGTTGCTATCCAAATAATTACTCATCTTTCGGTTTCCACTGTTTATTAATCGGATTTGTAAGAATGGAGTAAAAAGGATCCATTTTAACCAAAAGACACCAAAGACCTTAGTTACTCTAATAGTTAAAAAAATTATTTACTCTCAATCAATCATGGAGGCAGTTATTGCCTCCATGATTGAACACAATTTGATTGTCGACTGAAATTATGAACAGAGCAACGCTAAAGAATAGTGAAACAAAACCAAGAGTCATTGGTGCATTTTGTTAGTGTAACGACCGTCCCATTAAGGTTGAATATCACCCTGGGTGGGTCTGGTATCCACCACCACGCCTCCCAGACATAATCCAGGAGAAAGACCGCGGGGCTCAGCTCGTTTCCCTCATTCATGTTTGAGACAATACAATGCACTCCTTCTTTAAACGTCAACAGTTAAAGCTATGTCGTCCGACCTTACTTTGATCCCACCCACCACACCTTTTATGAACCTGACCTCAAGCTTTTTATGATGCTGTCCAATGATCGATCTCACTCTCTTTCACATTCTTTCTCTCCCTCTTCCTTTATTTCTTTCTTTCTGTGTCTGTGTTTCCCCCCCTGTCTCTCACTCTCCGGCAGACTGGAGGCGGAGCTGGAGAAGCTGCAGACCAGCCAGGAGGCCGGCCTCTTCTCCACCCCCTGCTGGAACACAACCTCACCCTGGGTAGACAATGGTATTGCAACAAAACACGCTGCTCCCTCCTACTGCTGCACTCCTACTGCCTTGTCCTGTATGGCATCTGAGTCTTTGTTTTCGTATTGTTGTCTATTGACACGTATTGACCTGCATGAGTGCTGAAGTAAATAATCCTCACTGAGTCAAACATAAAGTTCAGGATATTGTAGCCAACCAAGGATTGTTTAGGCACTGGGTTTATATTGTAGTGTTTAGCTACCCACCGCCTCTCCAATTGTGACCAAATGGAGGGCTAACTACCTCTGCCCTCTTCAAATGAAAGGGCTCCAACGAGCAGGTTAGGACAACTGGTGAAAGAGAGACTAATATTTACTGAATGGGATGTCTGTAAAGTCTCTAATTCTCTCAGGGTTTGGTAAGAAATGTCTCTGCACATTCATGCAGTTTGCTGTTCTATGCTGTGTAGGAACGATATTCTCTTCTTACAATGAATCCCATGGCTGTCTCTCTCTCTATCTGTCTCTCTGTCCCTGTCCCAGGGATTTTTACATTAATTGCATTCTAGGAAGGAGGCTTGGGCGGTATCACGGTATTATGATAACGAGGGTATTAAAAAATACAGATATCGAACACCTTCCAAAATACAAACGCATCTCTTTCGGGTAAGCTTTTTTCGTATGAATAAATTCTTTACTAATTTTTAGCAATGTTGTGAAGCAGGATATATAACCGAATAGTCCAAGATAAAGTCCTCACCGCAGCATTGTGGTTGAGACTGAACAGGTTTGTTTGCCAACCGGCCCGGATAGTTGGAGTTCCCCCGCGTTTGACAAGTCCCTTAATAATGGCCGCCAGCCCAGGACGTACCGACCAAGTGACATTGATAGCAGCACAGTGCTGCTGTCTGAATCCCGTGTGTCTAGCGATGTCTGAATGCCCAGGAGAGGGACGGGCAGCAGCACACCTCTATAGAGCCATCATTTGGTCAATATTTACAAAAGTACCCTGCCCTAAACAAAAGTCCACTAAAACGCCATTAACTCGGATGTGTCTCCCCTTACAAAATGTCCGCTATGGATAGTAAAAAGCAGGTGAAACACAGCGTGGCCAGTGGCTCTCCGGTATGGGTGTGACGTCAATAGACTGTATGTAATGCAGGTTAAATCAAATTTACATATGTGTACATTGGTGGAAACTACGTTGACTTCTAGAAAGAACTAGGGCGCATGTAGGTCACACTTGTTAAGATTTAGACCGAATCTATGGAAGAACGGCTCTTAAACTTACTTTACATATGTGGTGGAAACTTTCGCTGACTTCTATGCCAGCAGGGGAACATGTAGGTCCCGCTCGTTGAGATTCAGACCAAATCTATGGAAGAAGGTGTCTTGTGTCCTATGTATTCATTATTCTAAAGTCCATAAGTATTTCAACCGAGCAAGACTCGTCGAAGTTGGCAAATTGCGTATTAGACACAGAGGGTTTTAGGCTAGACAATGTCATACATGCTAGAATGACTTCAGCAGCCGTTTTTGCCGTCATACACTATCTACCCCGTTTAAATGTCAGAAAGGTATGAAAAAACGTATACTGTCCAAGCCTTTGGGGCGATGCTGTTCCCATGGTTACGAGCAAACAAACTTATGACACTTCCGTTACGCTATAACTGTCCAAGAAGCTTGACTCTCTAACTGACCCGGACATCAACGTCCAACACTGCCCGGACGGAGTGCCACACACACTCACACACCTCCCCATCGGTGTCCCTTCGTCGTGAAGTTGAATTGGCTCGTAAAACGCACTTTGATGTTATTGGAATAACTGGAGTTCGGAGCAGAGTAGAAAGTTCACAAACTGGTTGGCGGACAGTGGCAAGAATAGGGGATTTTACACCGTAATCTTATTTGATTAACAGTGTCAAAAAGGCATAGATAGCTCATGTTGAGGGTCTGAGAAGACATATGGCATATTACCACGTTTACAGACGATAAACTGACCGATTTAGGGTTCACTGCCCCTTTAAAAGCCACAGGCCCTCCATCTACTGTGGAGTTTTTACAATTCCCTTGTCCCTCTCTATCCCTCTCTCTTTGTGTGTCCTGCGTTCCTCTCTCTCCAGTCCATTCTTTCTCTCCCCGGGGACTGTGCGGCGCTGTGTCCTTCCGTCCTCGTTGTTGAATACACCGAGCTCTGCTTTGGCAGTGTTCACTGCTGCCTCTAATTGGGTGGATGTCATTTTTCTGTGCTCATCTTTCTCCTCGGCCTCCTTGATGTGGTGTTTCCGCCGGGCAGCAGGGAAGCAGAAGGAGGAGAGGACGGGCCAGAGAGGGGATGGGGACAGCCGGAGTGTCAGAGTAAGACACCAAAACTTTGGATCAACTCTTATTTTACCCAAACTCTTGCCAGTACTGTTATTGGTTATTACAGCCTATGCCATGATTTAAAAAAACAACAACGGAGAAACGGCTTGAATTTGTGTTTTTAGCTTTTAAAGCTCTATTGGGATTGTTTATATTATGTTTTAGTTTATCTTAGTGTAGGTTATTTTTACCCCCCCCCTCCCTCCCCTTCTCTCTCCACAGCAGCAGCTGCAGTACTCCGACACGCCCACGGGCTCGTTGCCACGGCAAGGCGGCAGGACCCCGCAACGCCACTCCTCTGACCAATCAGAGATCTTCTCCACTCCCATGGCGGTGTTTCCCTGGGAGCGGGACGACTCAAAGCCCCCCAGCCGGGGTCGCGGCCGGGCCGCGACTCCCCAGGCGCCCCCCGCTGACCACCGGGGCGGCAGCCAGCCGCAGCCGAGGGACCGCGGGAGGACGGAGGACGTCAGCAAAGAGGCCGATGGTGAGTGGGGAACCGAGAGCCGTTACCACGGCGACGGAGTGTGCACTGTTGTGACGACGGAGTGTGCACTGTTGTGACGACGGCGGCTGACGCACGCGCAGACGGATAGGATTCAGAAGGACCAGAGTCGTTCTGTCGGTTCAACCCAGATGTTTATTGTGTTGTACCCTTGTGGTCATTCTAGTTTATACTTTTAAGAGTTTTTCTTCTACAGGTTCCCCGAAATCTGATATTATTACATTTAGTGAGGCTAGACTGTGTTAACCGTGGCCGGTCACCCATCCCTCGTCTATGTCCTACCCTGCCTGCCCTACTAACACGGGTGTACTGAACTACATGCTCAGACACTGCCCCCAAAGCCTCCCCAGGAAGGCTTTGGGGGCAGTGTCTGAGCACTGAAAGGGAGGGGGGGCAGTCAGCTCATTGATGGGTTGCTCTGTGAAGCCCTGTGTCATCAGCCTATTCAAAGGCTTCCTCAGCCTTTTGGATGTGTGTGTGTGTGTGTGTGTGTGTGTGTGTGTGTGTGTGTGTGTGTGTGTGTGTGTGTGTGTGTGTGTGTGTGTGTGTGTGTGTGTGTGTGTGTGTGTGTGTGTGTGTGTGTGTGTGTGTGACTGACTTCTTGTTGGTCATAGAAAACAGATCTGGTCTGATCAATGCCCTTCTGCCTCATGGAGATAACTATATATTTATATGGATTGACCCGGTTGTTAACGGACAGTGTTATTGCTGGGTTGTCCTCGTGTGTTATGTAACCTATGAACTGGAGTACACCAACAAAGTGTTTCCCTATTAGTCATCATGACGCATTATGTTCCATCTTTCTTTTTTACCACGTTCTGCAAAAATGTTTTTCTCCATTGTTTTGACCCGAACTAAACCGTCAAGTGTTGTGTTTTGAGCTTAATCCCGTATTGTAATTTTTTTATTACACGAAAGTTAGACCGGCACTCTTGAGTTTAACCACATACATCAAAGAAAATAAAACTTTGCTTGCGCTATAGTTTACAAACAACCAAGAAAAACAACCCCATTGTCTTTCCTTCGAGTTGTTATATATATATATATATATTTATATATATGGTTAGGGTTAGGATATTATTACATTGATCAACACCAGGTCAGACAGATAAAAAGACGGATACAGCTTAAACTGTACTTTGGTCAACATGTGCGATGTGGACTTTATATACCTTAGAGCTCCACTTTAGCAGCACAATGTAGTCCTCGTTTGTAGCCAGCTTGGTTAATTATCACGTATTCGCTACACATTATACACACTACTTTACTGGTGTGGTTGTTACCGGTTCATTTAACCAAAATGACAGCGATTCTGAAAGAGGAGCAGTTGTAGTTAAACGCCACAGTGTGTAGGGCATTTCTAATGAAATGGCTCATTATAAGGCTCCTACACAACAACGGCACTAGCTTAAAATAGTATGACGTAGTCTGCGTCCGTATCAAGCATTGGGATACCACGTCTACCCTCCTTCAGAGAACTCTCAGCCCACCACCAACCCATCTTCATGACCTTACAGTATCTGAACCTGAGCTGAAGCAGGGGGTTCCCTCACACTGTAACCTCACGTGTGCTCCCAGCGTGTGCGTCTGAGCTGCGAGGCCGCATCGGCGCCCTGGAGGCGGAGCTCCGCGCGGAGACCATCCGGGTGAAGGCCAGCCAGGAGCAGCTGGGGCGGAGCCAGAAGGAGCTGGCCGCCGCAGAGACCAGCCTTCAGAAGAGCCGCGACCAGATCAGCCAGGCCCAGACACGCACGCTTCAGGAGACCGACCGGGTAACACCAGCAGGGACGCACTTACCTACCCCAATCAGTTCACTGAAGCAGTAACACGAGCAAAGACTCATATATACACCAATCAGTTCACTGACGCAGTAACACGAGCAAAGACTCATATATACACCAATCAGTTCTCTGACGCAGTAACACGAGCAAAGACTCATATACCTACACCAATCAGTTCACTGAAGCAGTAACACGAGCAAAGACTCGCATACCTACACCAATCAGTTCACTGACGCAGTAACACGAGCAAAGACTCGTATGCCTACACCAATCAGTTCACTGATGCAGTAACACGAGCAAAGACTCACATACCTACCCCAATCAGTTCACTGATGTCAATCAGTTCAATGACGCCAATTAGTCACTGACGCAGTACTGTCTACTCCCTCAAGATCGACGCAATGAATTTAAGTGTGTGTGTGTGTGTGTGTGTGTGTGTCAGGCGTCGGTGGCGGAGCTGAAGGTGAAGAAGCTGCAGGAGGAGCTGAAGTGCCAGGGTCAGAATGCGGAAAGCAGCCGCCTGCAGCACCAGCAGCGCACCAAAGAGCTGGAGAAGCAGCACCAGATGGTGAGAGAGCGGTGGAGGCATGTGGCAGAACATACCTGAGGACCACATGACCACGCACGATGGTGGGGTGAAGGCATGTGGCAGAACGTACCTGAGGACCATATGGCCACACACGATGGTGGGGTGAAAGCGTGTGGCAGAACTTAGATGTGATCCATTTGGCCACACACAATGGTGTAGGATGGGTGATTGACCAGACTCATTAAACTGGCTGATCGACCAGATCAGAGATCGAGACGACAATAGAATGCAAATGACAGAGAAAAGGAATCGTACTTTTGTGCAGTTCAGGAATAAAGCCAATTAGAGAAATGAAACAACTCTACATTCTACACATTTCTCAGTTTAGATGGTTGGATGATTGATGACCAGTGCCATTGATTGGCATGTGTCTACCACACAGTCACACAGTCACAGTCACACAGGCAGAATGTACAACAGAGTGAATCACAGTAACGGCCTCAAAGAGCTTCACCCCCCCCCCCACTTCACCCCTCTTAAGGGCAAGGAACAACTCTAACTAACAGGGAAGAAACCTTGAAAGTGGATCCCTCTGCCAGTGAGGGGAAGCAGTGCCATGGGTGCCATAATGGGCAGACATAATGGAAGCATAACAGTTTAAGGAAAATGTCTTCAATTGAAACCGACCTCTTTTGGCCTCATCGGTGTGCGTGTGTGTGTGTCTGTGTATGTGTTTGCGGGTGCGCATAACAGGACGTATCCGAGCTCCAGAAGGAGAGGCAGCGCCTGGAGAAGCAGCAGCAGCAGGAGGTGACCAAACTGAACCAGGAGCTGCAGCAGGCCAGAGTCCTGCACAACACCCTGCAGGCCCAGGCCGAGAAGGTACACACAGGGGCCGACGGCAGTGGGCCCGTAGGCAAATCTATATTTACATGGTGTAGGAGCACATTTGCAAACATACAGACACACGCGTATACACAGACACACACGTACACACACACACACGTACACGGTCAAACATAATCCTGCAGGTTATTACGCACAGAATTGTCAATACACAATCAGCTGTCTTAGATAAAGCCTTTGGCAGTATTCCAATGCAGGAAGCAGCTGTCATTGATAAACATATTGCCGACATCGCCTCAGATGCTCCATGTTTTTCCGAAGCTACTTCCTGCCTGCCTGGGCCTCCCCCCTTTCTCTCTCTTTCTCTTTCTCTTTCCCACTCTCTTGATGCTCACCGAACTGACCGACACTTGTTTTCTCCCACCGCCCACCTTGTTAAAACACTGTCCTCTCTCATGTGTCTTCCTGTTCTCCCTCCTCCCACTGTGCTCTGGGTTTATGTTCCCAGTGGACGTGCTCACTGGCGCCAAGGTAAAACTGCTCAGCCCTAGGGTTGTGAGAGAGTCCGTTGTTGGTTAGAATATGAAGTGTGTTTGTGTAATCTGTGTGCCAAAGTGTAATCACTGTCATATCAAGCATGTGTGTGTGTGTGTGTGTGTGTGTGCGTGTGCGCGCGCGTGCGTGCGTCAGAATTGCATGTCTGCATTAGGGGCAGGCTTTGCTTTTAACATTGTCTTGGTTGAGTTGAAACCACCGTCATTTGCATGGGGCAATGCTGTGTGAAGGCATAACTCAGCTCTCTGAGTCTGCACACGCATGTGGCTGTGTGCAGATCATCAAGTCCTCTTGCTGCGGTCCCCTTAAACGTTTCCATGGCTTCTAATCCAACAGCAGCAGACAAAGGAAACCCCTGAGTCTGAATCAGTTACCCCAGCGGTGTCCTTACCTCCCTCAGCTTATCTCCAGTGTATTTGCTGTGATAAGGCTGCTCTGATAATGAGCATTTGTTTTAACAAAGTAATCACAGGAATTGCAGTGCCCAGCAGTACAATAGCAGCCTTTATGTATGGTCAAGAAGCCGGAAAGTCCTTCGGATTCTTGATCAACATAAACAAACGGAGTTTGATTAGACAGAAATCCTCCACGGTCCTTAGCACCTTAGAATCAGCTACTAGTAGGGTTGGGTATCGTTTGAAAAGTTTTTTTTAAATTGAAAAGGATGCCTTCAAACAATTTACAACAAGAACTAATCATATGCATTCATCTGTTAATTTATCAAACGTTATATTTATTTTACTATCCTCCTTCAAGTGATGTGCAGCAGTATCTAAAAACTTTAAATAACCATTTCAACAGAGAGGTGTCCGACACAACGCCTTTATCATTTTTCCAGGAGATCTCTCGGAACATCTCAACTAATAAACTCAATTATTATTGAGTTTATAAATGTCTGTGTTTTGGAATGCCCTAGCTGTATTCAGCTGCGCTGCAGTCAGACCTCGTTCCCATCGCAGACTTCTGTTGTCCATCCCTTTTAAAACCCATTCCAAGTAAAACCCAAGTGGAGTACCTAGACTGGGGCAGCGCTTCAGCCCGCTGGGTACCATCATATTGGGATCGGTACCCAACCCTCGCTATGAGTGTCTCCTTGCTTCCTTCCTTATCCACTTTGCACCCTTTAAATCCCTTTCCTCATCATTTTTTCATGATCACAACTGGCACCTTTTACTGTTTGGCCTCCGTTTCTTTCCGTCGTGTTCGTCCATTCATGGTGCTTCATGGAGTTCTATGTATTTTTGATGAGTCTCATCGTCTCTCTTTGTCTCTCGGCCAGTTGTCCCTCCAGAAGCAGACGTTGGAACGAGAGGTGGAGGCGCTGAAAGCCAAGCTTAAATGGACCGAGGGACAACTGCAGGAGAGCGAGAAGAAGGAGGCTCAGACACAAGCCAAGCTGACGGTAACACACACACACACACACACACACACACACACACACACACACACACACACACACACACACACACACACACACACACACACACACACACACACACACACACACACACACACACACACACACACACACACTTCTAAATGTATGGGTTAATCAATAATTCATTGCCTCAACATCAATCACATTAAGAATTCGATTCATTTTTAAACAGCATCAGACTTGACCATATGTCAAGTGTTGCTCAGTGTTAACTATGGCCAGGATCACAAGCTACAGTATATAGACCATTCAGGCACTGCAACTGTTATGTCAGTGTAACAAAAAGGCAACCGCTGTTAAATCTGTGGCTTCGACTAGGACGTTTATTTGCATCTACCCCCTATTTAAATGTTGCCTGAGGACTACCTCGAGTCCCTCATGACAAAAGTCAGTCAGGTAACTCTAGAACGCTCAAGCAGAAACATGGAAAATGTCTGAGCTCTTGGTATTCGAGAATGGTAGTCGTTAGATCCCATGAACACCATTAAGGCTCAGTCCTTACGGCAGTGACCGGGGTTTGATTCATGCCCGCAGTCCTTTGCTGGATGTCCTCCCCTCGCTCTCTCTCCCATACCTTCCTGTCTATCTCACTGCAAGAAATAAGAGAATGGTTCAGTTCTCCTTGCGGGGTTGACAGCGAGCTCTGTCTGATCTCTCTCTGAACTCCCGGTTCATAACCAGTCGGACCGCTCGGTTTCCCCCGCGGGGCGCGTGTGTTTGCTGGTGTCTTTTGTGTCCTCTTCTGGTGTCTTTTGTGACCGTGGTTCCCGCTGTGCCCACTAGGAGGCGCTGCGGGAGGCGCAGGGCGTGGCGGCCAGCCTGGAACAAAGCACCAGGAGAGGGAAGTCCCTGGAGGAGGAGGGGAGGAGAGCGACGCAGGAGCGGGACGACGCCCTGCTGCTCCTCAAGGAGCTGAGGGGTGAGGAGGAGGAGGAGGAGAGAGAGGAAGAGCTGCTGGAGGAGGGAGGGTGGTCCAGGGCTAAGGATCAATATTAAGTGCTTAGAAAGAAATCATCCTTGCGTGTCATTTATAATGCAGTAGAGCATTAAGTACGTATGATGACATCTGCCCTGCTGACGAAAATCTCTCATACCCCTTTCCTTACTCACAGCCACCCCCTGCTGGCCAACTGTGTTCATTCATTCTCAAGGGCACAGTCAGTTGTCATCAGCATGTGATGATTAAAGGGGACCTATTATGCTTTTTAGACTTTTATGACCTATAAACGTTGTTATAATGATTGATAGTCATGTTTAACCATACTAAAGTGTCAAATAATGACATGCATGCATTTTGACGTATTCCCTGCTGACAGTCTGGGGTGGCTGTGCAGAGCGCTAAGCGCTAAACACTCGGGACAACGTTTGCGATTCACTTGTTCACATTTCCGGGAAATCATCTACGTAGAGGCACTCCCGGCACACCTCCATATGCCTGGTCAAATCTGCACGCACGCACGCTTCAAGGAAGGTAACCAATCACAACGGAGTTGGGTTGGCAGGAGGGGGGCGAGGGGGCGGAGAAGGACGAAACCGAGCGTTGACAGAGAATGCTGAAAGCGCCCAGATGAGAGGAAGAGTTTCCCGAAAATCTACATCGTTTTTTTGTGTATGGTTAAACATGACTATCAATTATTATAACAACGTTTATAGGTCATAAAAGCATAATAGGTCCCCTTTAATACCGTTGCACTGTGACGGGGGTGTTGATGTTATTGATGGATCTTTCGCTCCCTTCCCCAGAGCAAAACGCTGCCCTGGCTCTCCATGCGGCCCCCATCCAACCCTGCTCCCTGGGTCATAGCTTCTCCCCCCCAGAGCCCCGGCCCTCGGGCCCCGGCAGGAAGCCCCCAGGAGAGCAGCGCCCCGGGCAGGGCAGAGGGCGCCAGGCGGCCCCCAAGTACCCCATGGAAAGAGAACCCGGGGAAGGCCTCGACGCGGAGCACATGACCGCCAGGGGCCCGTCCACGGACTCTGAGATCCCGCAGGGGAGCCGACCCGAGGGCGACGACGCTATTCGCGGCAACCGCCCTGGGTCGCCGAAGATCCACGCCGGGCACCCACCTCACGCCTCGCTCCCTCCGCAGTCGGAGGCCGCTGTGGAGGCCGGCGTCCCGCCCAAAGAACCGGGGGCGGGGGCGGACGCCCTCCGCAAGGAGAACGCGGCGCTGGCCTCGGACCTGCGGGACGCGCGGGAGGAGCTCCAGCGGCGCCTGGAGGACCTGGAGACACAGCGGCGGGCGGAGGCGGAGGCCCGGACCCGGCTGAAGCAGCTCAGCAAGAAGCGCACGGGCCGCGAGGCGGAGCTGGAGGAGCAGGAGCGGGAGACCAAAGGGGAGCTGGAGCGGGAGCGCTCGGAGACGGAGCGGCTCCGGAAGGCCCTGGCCACCCTGCAGGCCCAGCTGAGTAGTAAGGAGAGAGAGGAGGTGGAGGAGGAGGTGCGGGGGGACCCGGGGAGAGAGGACAGGGAGCAGGAGCTGGTGGAGCTGAACATCCAGATGAAAGCCCAGCTGTCGGAGGCCCGGGCCCAGCTGGCCCTGGAGCGGGAGGAGCGGCAGCGGGAGGAAGAGGAGAGGACGAAGGCTGTTGTGAGCGCTGTGGACGCGGAGGAGAAGGCCGGGCTGAGCGGCCGGCTGGCCGAGCTGGAGGCAGAGCTGGAGGAGCTGAAGCGGCGTGGGGAGAAGGACGCGCAGCGCGCCGAGGCCGACGCCCCGCTGACATACCTGACGCTGCGCCGCGACGACAAGCTCAACGCCAACATCGCCGCCCTCTGCCCGGGCCTCGACGACAACCAGAGCCTGCTGCCCTCGCCAGAACTCAACCGCCTCTTCTGCCTCACCGCCAACCAGCTCAACGCCGCCGCCTCGCAGGCCACTGCCCAGCTCATCCTGAAGGGAGACCAGGACCCGATGGAGGGGACCAGCCCGGAGCTGGAGGACTCCACCCCAGAGGAGCTCAGCTCAGCCTCGGACTGCCCTGAGACCCCCAGCCCCCCCGACCTAGCCAGGGAGGTGGCCCGCCTGCAGGAGGAGAAGACGGGGATGGCCCGGCGTGCCGGGCAGAGCCAGGCTAGACTACAGGCCCTGCAGGCCCAGGTAGAGACAGAGAGCTTCAATACCGTTCCTTCTTGGTTTACCTGTATGGTGACCTTTTATATTGACCTTTATATTGACCTGTGGTGACCTGTATGTGTCAAGGATCATTTGAACCAAAACAGTTTCTAGATCTTAAGTAATGGATCCGATTAGGGCAGATTCTATTTTTGCTTCGTCTCCTAGCACATTTATAATTTATTATTATTATTATAGGACATATTTGATATTCAAGTAATATCAGACGAGAGGGCGTGCGGCTATATTGAGTTTCAGCATGGCTGGGATTGCTCAAAGGTCTCCCGACCTTGAGTGTGATATGGCTTTGATACAACATTTCAACAAGTTAACATTAATACGCAAACACAGATGATTGTCTGTTTATTTAATCATATATTTGGCTCCGCCAACACAAATAGTTCCCCAGCTGGAATGGGACTGGAATGTTGCAGTCCCATTTTAGCACACCAGCTTGCTACTTTGTATTTACACATTAACTCAGACCAGCAACCGCTACTACAAAATACACTTTAACATAACTTACTTTACATATATTACTTCACTTTATGAAGTGACAGTAATTCAGACATTAATGAGCCATTAAAAATGAAGATATTAATATAACGTGCAGTATTGCTGAATCACTGGCTTATTTAGTATGTTAGTCCCTCCCGTTCCGTCACTCTGTCCATCCCTTCCATCTGTCCATCCCTGCCCCCCCAGGTGACCCGTCAGACCCAGCAGCTCACCATGGCCTTTGAGCTGCAGAGCCAGCACATCAGAGGCCTTCTGGTGGAGCTGCAGGAGAAGGAGGGCGCCCTCCTCAGGCAGGGAGGGGAGCTGCAGGGCTGCAGGCAGGAGCTGGCTCAGCTCACGGCCCAGACGGCTCCGATGGAGGGGGACCCGGCCCCGGCCCTGACCCTGACCCCGGCCCCGGGCCCCAGTGGTCCAGGTCCTGAGCTTCACACTGCAGCCTCTCCATCAGAACCCTCCTCCAGAGACTCAGTCAAGCACATAGCCGGTGGCGACAAACACCAGGCATCTGAACGAAGCTCTGACAGCGAAGCAGGAGCCCCGTCGCCAGGGGCCCCCAAGGGGATCCACGCCCCCACCGCCGACCCCCTGCCCCTTGCGCAGCCAGCGCGCATCTGCAGCGATTCAGGCAGAGAGGGGGGAGGGGGCACGGCGGCACAGACGCCCACCCCCCGGTCGGAGACCCTGCCGGGGAGCGGTGAGTCAGGGGAGGAGGGCCCCCCCGTCTCAGACGCCAGGGGCCAAGACTCCGACCCAGGCCCAAAGACGGACCCCTGCAGAGCCGTATCCCGGACCCCCGGAGGGGAGCGGGAACGCCAGGGGGTGGGGTCACTTGACAGCAGCGAGAGTTCACAGGAATTGACGGGCAGCAGGGATGAAGGGGTGGACAGGGAAGAAACCAGGAAGGAGGAGAAGGCACAAGACCCTCTAGTTAAAGTCAGCCGCTTGGAGAAGCAGGTGGGCCTTATGGACCTTTTCTTGCCTTATTTTGCCCATCATCCATACAGGGTTTAACACCAGAGTTTACTGGAAGGGGAAGTGCTTCCGAAAAAAGAGGCAAGCAAATTCTGTCAGTCCAAAATATTTTATGCACTAAAATAACCAAATCAAAAGGTTTGTATATGCTGCTGTGGCTTCCCTCTTTAGATAACTCTATTGCGGAAGCTTTTTGCAGACTGTCTGTGTTTTAAGGACATTACCGTATACATATCACATTAGCGAATACATATCACTTCAGGGCAGAGATTACTTACACACCTAATTGGTGAAAAGGATTTTCTCTGTCGGTACTCTGCCAAGTATTAAGCCTGGTCCTACCAGACTCTGGTACTTCATTTCATTTGTACAGAGAGTCTGGACCTACTCAATAGACAAACGTTAACTCACTTGAAGGCGGGTGTCTGTTGAAGTTTAAAACTATTGGATCTGCCCAGTGCCACTCTGGATCTGCCATAACCAATCGCTAACGTTTGGCCGGGAATCAAGTTGCACGCAGGCTGTAAACTAACCAAACACCGTGCGTGAAGATGTCCGTCAATGAGAGCTGACTTTAACGTCATTGATCTCAGCCACTCCTTCTGTTCGCTGATTGGACGCAGACGGAGAAAACCAACTAGCATACCGCAGACCCAAACCTAGTACTGAAGGGAAATTCAGATTGAGCGGAAGTACTTAGGCGGGCGGAGCCATTGGTTATCAAGTATTTTCACCTCTTACGCAGAATTTAATGGTGGCGTATTCAACATGTTGAATACACCACCATTAAACACATGCAGGATTGTTCAGGATCGGATGTGTACACCGCCCATATTCAGAGAGACTAAAGCTCTGCGTCTGCAGGGACGGTGCACAGTTGGATGTTTTATATTATTTTATGTCGAACTGAACGCACATGAACAGGCACAATGTCCTCCTCATCTGAATATTGAACTTAAAAGTGAGGCTTAATTTAAAAGATTTGAGACAGCTTTGGGACACCCTCACATGTGCATGTTTCTGAAATGAACTGCCAGTGTTCAAAACATTTAGTGTTCATCTTCTAGCGTTCATGCCTTCTGTTTGGTGTCCTCCCCTCCTCGCCAGGTGGTGGCGCTGCAGGCCGAGCTCAGGACTGTGTCTGAGGAGAAGGAGAAGCAGGCTGAGGAGCTGGTTCTGTGGAGACTGGCCTCCCCCCCCACCGCAGCCTCCAGGTCCCAGGAGCCCAGCCCGGGCCTCAAGGACCCCCCTCCGCCTCTAAACGGCCCTCTGAGGCGGCCGGAGAGCTCCCAATCTCCCAGAGGAGCCCTGGAGGTGATGGCTCCGGCTCCTACGCCGGGCGCCGGGGAGCCTGAGGTCACAAAGGACCTGTGGCAGGACAGAGGCACCCTGACAGTGATCAGAGAGGACCAGCTGATCCTGTCCTGCTCCTCGAAGAAAATACAGGGCACCATGCTGACCTGCAGGTAACAGTCTCTCCCTCTCCCTCTCCCTCTCCCTCTCTCTGTCTCTGTCTCTGTCTCTTTATCACTCACTCACTCACAATTAAATGTTTGATGTGGGGTGAGAAATTTTCTAGGATTAGACAAGGATTGCCTTGGATCATAAATCTCGTCTCACTCTCATGAAACAACTTGGTTGGCTGTGAGATACACAGATGATTCTATCCCAGTTCTCTCCTCAAAATCAAAGTATTGTTTGATTCCAGACATGCAGGTGTAATCATCGCGGTGCTATTTGTAGCAGTATCAAATCCAAGGATTCCCACTACTTGTGGATGGGATTAACCTGAATGCTGTTTTTTCCCCCTAAAGAGTGCAGCAGAGTGACCCGACGGAGCCAAAGAGTGTATTTAACGTTGAGAAGACCTTCACACCACAGGACAGCGACGACCTGATCGACGATGAGGTGATCTGCCCTCTCCTTTCAGCTCTTAAACCAGTTCTTAAACCGGTGTGGTCTAGATGTACTTTTGTGTCGATGAACTGTATCGTTTACTTTAGCATTCAGCCAGTTATCCTTTGGTTCAACACTTGACAGCTTGACACGCTGACCAACCAAGAAAGAAATGCACGATGAAGTTCACGTTCTTTTATCAGTCAAATGCACAACATGACAGGAAACGCAGTCATAGCTGACAATGACATTTTTATATAAAAGAATAAAAAGTATCTATCATTTATGTGAGCTCCTGTCAAAGCCTCTGGCGGAGGACTTGAAACTGGCTGAATGTCTCTGGTGTGTGGTCCGTCCTCCAGCGGTCTGAACCTCCATGTTCTCCTCCTAGGGCTCCGACAAGGAAAACATGGACGGCAACCGCTGTCTGGGCGCTACAACCAAATCGCCGCCGCCGCCGCCGCACGGGGCCCTCGTAAGAGCCTCCAGCGACCCGCGCCGTGGCCCCAGAGACACCACGGCGGGGACGCCGCAGACCAAAGCCTCGCAGCGCGGCGAACAGGAAGCCACGCCGACCAACGCCACGCGCCGCGCCGAACAAGGGGCGCCTTCCCCCACGCCCGCGGCGTCCCAGCGCGAGACCAGCGGGCGGCCTTCCCTAAGGAGCGCCGCCACTCAGACCCACGCCTCTCCGCTTCCCACCGGAGCCGCCGGCCCGCCCCTGTTCCTCCACGCCTGCACTCAGACCGAGGAGGTGGTGGTGGAGGAGGCGGAGGCGGTGGAGGAGGAGGTGCAGGGGGCGGCAGAGCGGCTGCTGTTCTCCGGGTCGTTCCCCATCCCGGCCGACCCGGCCCGCCTGGCCGAGCGCATCCGCCGCAACCGCAGCCAGCTGTCGGCGGCCTTCGACGACACGGAGTACGAGCCCTACGGCCTGCCCGAGGTGGTGATGAAGGGTAGGTGGAGGGTCGAGGTGTCCCTGAATAAGACCTCAGCCGGGCTGCGCCTGACCAGCTGTCTGTCGCCCTGTGTGGTTGACTCTGCCGTCGGTGTGTGAATGAAGGGTGCTTGTCCGGTCTCACGTGTGTTGCATCGCTCTCCCTCCCCCAGGGTTCGCCGACATCCCCAGCGGCAACTCGTGTCCCTACATCGTCCGGCGCGGCCTGCTGGGCACGCCCGCCGTGCCGCTCCCGCCGTCGGACACGCCCCCCAGGGAGGAGACGGACTAGACGCCGGCGCCAGGTAACCAGGGGCGACGCCCGCCATTCAGTGCTCTGTACGGGACAAGGTGTGCGCGGGTGTGTGTGATTGTTGTTTGTTTCCTCATTGTCTTCCTCGCTGCTTTCTGTGTGCAGAACCAAAGGACGTCGCGTGACCAGTGGTATCCATGACAACCATCCCAGTCACCAGCATCACCCAGCTGCCAGCAAGTACACCCTCCTGCCACACGTCTACGGGACAATCCGTGAGATGGACATGTCCACCGCGTAGAGGAGGGATGCCTTAATGCCCTCACACAGGGAGCCTTTAGATGTGTATGGATGTCATGAGGGACCAGATGAACCTCTTTCCCAAAAGGAGGCCACAAATACTAGCCTTGCACGCTTTTTGAATGGACCAAATGGGTTGCTATTTTATTTCATTGTTGTATTATTATTTGCCAGCCCTCTGAGTGTTTGTGGTTTATGTAATAGAGCTTTATCTTTTCCAAACGGGGGAGAATCCACTTGAAATTGTCAGCTTTCCTTATTTAAAGATCTGCCTTAAACAGAAAATGGGAGTGTGTGTGTGTGTGTGTGTGTGTGTGTGTGTGTGTGTGTGTGTGTGTGTGTGTGTGTGTGTGTGTGTGTGTGTGTGTGTGTGTGTGTGTGTGTGTGTGTGTGTGTGTGTGTGTGTGTGTGTCAAGCGAGCAAGTGAAAGTTTGTTCACCAGCGCCTTCTGTGAGATGGGTTTATTGTTTAAGTGTCGTCATCGCAGCGTTGCTGTGTGGGAGAACGTGTGTGTGTGTGAGCGTGTGTGTGTGAGAGCGTGTGTGTGTGTGTGTGTGTGTGCACACGTGCGCAGAGAGAGAAGACTTGTAGAGCAGGAGCCTATGACTCACAGACGGACCTGCCGGCTTTCCGCTCCATGTATGGAGCTGCACTGTGTAAAAGCCCCCCTCCCTATGTCTCCTGTGTTCCTCCCCTGCCCTCGTGGCCCCCCCAAGCCCCCTCCAGCCCATCCATCTCTTCATTTACTGACAAATACCTGGCTGAAGTGTTGCCCTAGGGAATACACTGACCGTTTTAGTCTAGATTTATTCTCCTGGTAGAACCCATCACTTGTAATATATCTGATGGATGTATGTTTTCCTCCCCCCCACCCCCCCCCGGTACTATATATTTATGTTGTGTTTTTGTTTTGTGCTGCGAACACGTAGAACACTTTAAAGGATGAGAGGATGAATCAGGGGCCAGCCAGGCCACAGGTGTACTGACCGGGAGGCTGTTTCATCAGAGAGTGGACGACACTGCTCTGATTCACTGTGTGTGTCTCAGTGCAAACACTAGTCCCACCTTAGCGTTGAATAGACACTTGCTGTAGTGTAATGAGTGGGTTAAAATGTGTTACTTTTTGATGTACACATTTGATATGGACAAGGAGGCGTTCTGTAACGTCGGCCCTCTGACCATCACACACTGCCTTAATATCTCTGGGATCTGTAGTGTTGTTGTTTTTATAGTTCTGTTAAACAGTTGAAGGCACTCGTAGCACTGTGAACCTCTCGCCCTCAGGGTGAGGCTGTTGTATGTGAATAGTTTATTGTTGGCACGTAGAATAAAACACTGCTGCTAAAAAAAAGTCTTCTGGTTTATTCTACATCCACATTTACATTAATTCAACAGACGCTAGTATCCAACGCGACTTACAATAAGTACATTTATCATAAGTATGTGCATTAAGTGGGTGTTCTACACTTGGGTTGGGGATATGGATAAAATTAGATCTTAATCATTTGATGTATTTTACCATACAGGCTGCTGTTACGTTAATAAACCCTTCTGCAGTTAGGAAGCCTTGTAACGACTTTAAAGACTTCCTCTGATAGTTCGGTTGGATCGTCTTGCAGGCTGCACTCCGTTATTTTTCTTTACTGAATTATGTCCAAGAAAGGATTTTAACTAGCGGCGCTCTTTCCTCTTACTTGCCTATTCTAGGCAATATTCTGCAAGGGGGGGGGGGGGGTCGGGCTGAGACAAGTTAACAAGGTCCCAGAGCTGCAGCAGCCATGTCTGCTCTCCTTCCACCACCTTCTGACTGCTGTTCTCCTCAGGTGAGAGAGAAGCACTTTGTTGGGACTGCAGAACTCACTTTGGTTTACCTCAACAAAATGCTAAAGAAGAAGTTTTTTAAAGGCTGGGGAATTAGATCACTATAGAAAACACACTCAAAGACACACACACACACACACACACACACACACACACACACACACACACACACACACACACACACACACACACACACACACACACAAGGGCTTTGACTTTTGGCCAAAAATCATATTCGAAGTTCGTTTGTTTATTAATATTAGTATTCGAATATATTCGAATATCTATTAATAATATTTTGACCATTAAAGGTTGGGTAGGTGATTTGCGAAACGCCAGCAGATTTTGAAAATACACAACTCAAATGGTCCTACCCCCTCTCCTTCAACGCTGACTCTGACTCCACCCATTCCAAGTACCTGGACGCGCAATCATGCACGAGCGCGAACAGAGATGCGCGAGAGCGAGCCAGGCTAGCGTAGGTTTTCGTTTAACAACATGGCACTACATTCAGCTGTAAGTTGCACCCAGTACCGCGGGAAGTAGGAGTGCTGGGGGTGCTGCAACACCCCCTGTCCGAGGCCCTGTCTTATCACAGAAAACGATCATTTCTAAAAACTCCGGCCAAAGTGGAGATTTCTGAAAACGCCGGTTATGTGTTGTCGTGTCAACGGGGAGAAACGGGATTTTAGGTTCTGAAGCGTCACATTATGCACCAGGAAATGCTTAACGTCATGTGAGCGCCCGCTGTACCGTATTGGTCCGAATATAAACACAAACCCCATTGTAAGACGACCTATATTTGGAAAAAAGATTTGAAGACCAGATCCGTTTTTTATGAATAAATAAATTGTATTCATTGAAATAATATACGAAAATAAAAAGGCATCGAATAAAACACTGCATTGCCACTAAACAGTAGTGCAAATAGGCCGTACTGATGTGTACACCAAAGACTATTCCTGACACTCCTCTGCCCCGCTGTGTTCGCTCTGGCTGTGGTCGCTCCGAACTGTTTCGGCCCGTGGCAAAGCGAGTCATCCTCGCTGCTGTCCAAGGCATTTTGAGACGCAGCATTTATTTAATGCTCATATGACCTAGTGCTGAAAAAAGGTTAGATGAAAAAGTGTGAGGGTAGCGGGGGTGCGCTAAACTTGTTCTGTGAGCAGCTGGATGTGAACGATCGATTTTCAACTGTCCGCGCATGCACTGGTGTAATTGAGCTGCGCTGCTATACATCTTTTTTTTATCAATGTAACGAGTTGCGAGTCTAGTGCAGGCTGAATTTTTTTTTTTCCCTGCACCCCCTGCTGAGAATACGTTCTCGCTGCAATGGTTGGACCAGATGTTATAAACATTAAACGGTCACATAAATCATTACTATTTTTAGAAAATGTATGTTTGTTTCATATAATTGTATTGGAAGTCCTGGTTTTCACTAGGGTTGCCGCGGTGTGGACATTTTCACACCGAGTAATACACTCGTCTCCACACCGGTATTACCGAGTATAAACGGTATAAACTTTGAAACTAGGTCAACCGCCACACAAGCATCGGTTTTTAGACCCTTCTCGTCCTTCAGTTGCCGCCAACGTTCGAAAGCAGCGCCTAGGATTATTCTTGATTTCAGTTTTTCTCTTTCAGCGTTTTTATTATCAATTACTCTCTGAAAAAGAGTTTTCCTTCTCTTTGCTGGTGGTGGTGGTGGTGGTGGGGATGGTGGCGTCTTGTCTGCCATGGAAATTGTCTTCTACTGCTAGGTCCAAATGTGGATTAACTAGTTCCAGTAGCTACCGCAGGATAACAACAAACAGGAGCTTGCTCTGGGTCACGAGCTCTGGGTCACGAGTACTGCACGAAGGGGTCGCGCGCGGGGCGCGGGGGAGGGGGAGTGCAGTACGACCGTTTGATTGACGTACTTACTGTCCAATGCAACTCGGTGGCAATGGAAATGATTGGCTGGAGTTTTTCGAGCCCTGCCCGTTCCACAGATGATTGACTTGTTTAATTTTCATGTCAGTACTTCTAACTCAGTGGCTGTAAGCGGGTTATGATAAGGATTTCAAGTGATTTTGCAAAAATGGCCAAAAAAGCAAATCACCTATACAACCTTTAAATGCCTTCAGTAATACCTGGGCTGAATCCGAATACTTAGTACATACTATTTATGTTCAGTGTAGAACGCCTAGAACGGTCTACAGCTATGCGTAGAACGCCTCTGAACTCTTCCGAACACCGCCGTAACTCCACCGGATGTTTGGAGATGACGTGTCTCCCCTCAGATGCCGGCAAAATTACCTTGATAAGTTACCTGTTTTCCGTCTTGTCATCGTTGCTATTAAATTAAAAATGTCTCTTTTTACTTAATTACTTACTTTACTTTTTTACTCTTTATAATGTCTCTTTTTTTCGCCGCTTTCTATGACGTCTTTCTAAGCCGCTGTTGGTAGTGTCGGGTCAGCCATCTCTTCTTCGTTCGTTACCACACCCGTAGTCTGGTAACGTAGTGACCTACCGTTGTATACTGTGGCGGTAGTACGCATTCGGAAACGTTTTCCGTACTACACAATGCACACTGAGCATTCGGACGCGCTATATTTGTGGCGTACTACAAAATGCATACTATAAGTGTGAGTATTCGGATTCAGCCCTGGATTGGGCTTTACGAGGTTTGTTTACAGGCGTTGCTGTGGTTACCGGTCTTGCGTGTTCCAACGGTTTATTATGTTTCTAATAAATCGCTGTCTAATCAATACTTCATTCACTGCCTCTTCCGTGGTCATTACAATATTATGAATAGAGTGCATGGGTTCTCCGACGTCTCTCCCTCTTGGCCTGCCCATAACAGGTTCGAATATTAAGGGCTGCCTAATATTCGTTCGAATTTTGTTTTGTTTTTTTGATATTCGAATTATATTCGAATCACGAAGTTCGAAGTCAAAGCCCTAACACACACACACACACACACACACACACGCACACACACACGCACACAGAGACGCACACAGAGACGCACACAAACACACTGAAACAGATAGACCCATACACTGAGACACACACACACAGACATAGACACACACACTGAGACAGACGCACACAGAGAGACATCCACACACTGAAGCACACTGAGACAGAGAGACCCCCCCCCACACACACACACACACAGTACTCAGGAAACACAGGGTCCCCCCTTTCCCTCTCCTTGGTTGCACGGCCGAGACGTATTGCCACCACACACACACACACACACACACACACACACACACACACACACACACACACACACACACACACACACACACACACACACACACACACACACCACTCGGGCCCCTTGTTTCTCCCATAGCGTCCTCAGCTGTCAGAGGGTGATGTACGGTACAGAGAATGGGGAAACACCTTCTCTCACACACACTCCACACACCACACATAAACATGCTCTGCTTCTGGAGGAGGGCTGGATGTTGAGAGGACCCCGCGTGCTGCCCGCTACAACCCTCTGGATAGCTCCCGCTCAGCCAGCTTAAGGTAAGCAGCAAGTGGTTTTAAAGGGTTCTGCTTCATCCATGAGGGTTCGTTTGGCCATGTGTGTCTGCTCTTTAAACATGAGTTCTGCGTTTCGGTTCCCGCTCAGACAGCACTTTGTTGTTGCAACTTATTCCGGTAGTTTGATGATGTTTTCATGTAACGTCAAGCCAATGTTCTCAGGGGGCTTTAATCTTGATGGTTGAACCAGTGCACGCCCCGGTTTAAAGCTGTATCCTTCATTTCGGCCTCTGCATAGTTGACATCTGCACAACCCTGTATGTCACCCGTTTTTCCTCAGCTCTATTTTAACATATAATTCATGGCATTATATACATTCACACATCATCAGTGCACATGGATGTCAATCCCTCCACGACCAGCATGTCACGGCAGTCAAAACGAGGATCAGCAGTTATTGCCCATTCCCAGCTCTTAATATATCTGTGTTTTCCCAAGAGCTGAACTTTAGCTGCGGCCTCTTTCCAACATTCAGACATTAAGAATTATTTTTAGGGAGAGAATATTTGAGATTGTGCAGCAGTAATTCAAGGTTTTGTGGACAGCATCAGGTGCAATCTTTTTCAAACAGCACATATAGTAACCAATGCTTTTAGTCCATTCAGGAGCTACTGCCACTTCTATCTGCAGAGATAAGTTGTGTTGTATTGTTGTATCGCTACAATTAACGTCTGTTAAGTAAAATCCTATTGCAATCACAAGAGTTCCCTCTTGTGGTTTGACATCACAGAGAAATGGGCTGGACTTGCTTTGACTCCCGGCAGACTGTATATATTGTGCTTTAGAGCTGTCCGAATCCTGAGAAACTGCTGGCACAATGGTAACACAGCGGTAACAGCACTACGACGGGATTCAATACTCAGAAGACCGGTGCAATGTCATATCAAATCAACAGCATACTGCAATGTTACTCTATTGAGAGACGTATTCCAAAAAAATTGATATAGTTGAATGTGTAGTAGGTCAACAACTTCTATAAAAAAAACAAATAACAAACATTTACTTCAGAAGCATTTTATAACAATAAGCGTTAGAAAAATAGTGTTCTAAAATGCAGTACAGAGCAGTACATTCCCTTAGTGCATAAAATATATTGTATTGCGAGTGCAGGAAAACTAGATTCTCAAGTGGTTTCTCCTCTATTCTTCTTCTCGGTGCAACGGTTCAGTCCTCCTCTCGCCCAACTTCTATTCCTCTCGGAAATCGTATGATTGACTGCTCCCCTGTGTCACACTGTTTATGTTGAGATTAGCTCACAGCCCTTCAAAAGCGCCGCTGTACGTCTACGCTTTTCCTCCTTCCGCCCGCTATCGGACTGAAAATATCAAAATGTGCCCGGGGGAGGATTAGCCAATGATAACTTGGCAAAGACTTTGAGCTCAGGAGAGCCGGTGGTTGGGAAGGGAAAGAGACTATCCATACACACAACCCAAGCCTTGTGCTTAATTTGGTCCAAAATCCTAACAGGCTGTCTCTCTGTCTGCTGGGAAGTCTCAGAACACTGCCAGGAGTGTCAAGGTTCCTTAGAAACGCGTTACAGGACAGAGCTCCCCCCTGTCAGAGGGGTGGGGGGGGGGGGGGGGGGGGGGGGGGGGGGCGGGGCGGCAGGGCGGCAACCACTGCTGCTTCTAAGTAATGTCCGAGGAAATTACTTAAAACATATCCTGCCCCAGATTAACATGAGACAACGTTACAGGCCGCGTTTAAAGGCAGATGCACCGGCGTTGGCCGGACTCCCAGACAGGTCCGCATCCAGGCAACCAGCCTTGTGTCTCTTCTGTTTGCCTCTCTCTGTCTGGCTTATTATGTCTAAATGCCCCTTGATGTGAACCCCGATAGACGTGATGTCAGCGCTCTCAACGCTGAGCGGCCGGTAGGAAAAAGGAGGCCGGGGCCAAGTGAGGCAGCTTATTGGACTCATCCATCAAGATGTACATGGCTTGCTCGTCTGCCTGAAGCGTTGCTTTGTTTCCGATGGCAGGACTCTGTTTGTTCTAGCGAGGTGTGAGTGTTGGTGGCCATAAAGCATCAGGACAAGAGGAGTAACCTGCAGTGTCGAGAGAGAGAGAGAGAGAGAGGGGTTGTTTTCCATTGGGTTGTCATGGGAGCATAAGGGGTCTAAACACTAGGCAATCACACTACAGTTGCCGCCACAAGTTATGAAATTGTGCGGCATGGTCGCGGTGACATGGTGATTCACCATGGTCGGTGTGACATGGTGATGGACCATGGTCGGTGTGACATGGTGATGGACCATGGTCGGTGTGACATGGTGATGGACCATGGTCGGTGTGACATGGTGATGGACCATGGTCGGTGTGACATGGTGATGGACCATGGTCGGGGTGACATGGTGATTCACCATGGTCGTTGTGACATGGTGATGGACCATGGTCGGTGTGACATGGTGATGGACCATGGTCGGTGTGACATGGTGATGGACCATGGTCGGGGTGACATGGTGATTCACCATGGTCGGTGTGACATGGTGATGGACCATGGTCGGTGTGACATGGTGATGGACCATGGTCGGTGTGACATGGTGATGGACCATGGTCGGGGTGACATGGTGATTCACCATGGTCGGTGTGACATGGTGATGGACCATGGTCGGTGTGACATGGTGATGGACCATGGTCGGTGTGACATGGTGATGGACCATGGTCGGTGTGACATGGTGATGGACCATGGTCGGTGTGACATGGTGATGGACCATGGTCGGTGTGACATGGTGATGGACCCTGCCAGGGCAAAGCTGAAAACAACATCCAAGATGCACTGGTGTGTGCACATGTGAAGCACCTTCTAGATTAGCAGCATCAACAAACACAAATATGTCTTACATTTAGGAGTCTGATGATTAGCAATCATCTTAAACTTCAGCATCTACAGCGTCAGACCGCAGTGGCACTGGATGCAGATCATTAGCCCGTGAACCTCATTCACTGCAGCCGGCGCTGTTCAAAGGTTCCAATGTTTGTGTAAATGTTCCCACCTGCTTCCCGCAGGACCGCTGTGTGCAGCGGGCCAGGGGAGGATGTGTCGGGACGCGATCACCTGCTCCTTTGTTCTGTTTCGCCGACCTGCTCGGGGGGCACCCCTCTGACGCGACCCGGAGCCGCGGTGAACATAAGCTGAGAACACGTGTCTCTAAATGAACTTCCTGTTTGTGCAGAGGGCCTGCTGCGGCCCCACCCCACGCTGCATCCTGACGCCCGGGCCCCTTCTCCACAGAGCGGCCCCCGACCCCTGACCCCCCCCCCCCCCCCCGGAGGGGAGGAGAGAGGAGCGAGGAGGGAGGGAGCGGAGGTTATGGTGGTGGAGGGTGGAGGGAGGGATTGGGTGCGAGGATGCGACGCCTCACGCTGTTGGCCCTGTTGGTGGGGGTCATGCTGTACCTGGCGATGGGGGCGCTGGTGTTCCGCACGCTGGAGGCGCCCCAGGAGAGCCAGGCCTACGACCGGCTGGTGGACGTCAGGGACCGCTTCCTCCGCAACCACTCTCACTGCGTCAGCCCCGAGGCCTTCAACCAGCTCATGATGGTGTGTGTGTGTGTGTGTGTGTGTGTGTGTGTGTGTGTGTGTGTGTGTGTGTGTGTGTGTGTGTGTGTGTGTGTGTGTGTGTGTGTGTGTGTGTGTGTGTGTGTGTGTGTGTGTGTGTGTGTGTGTGTGTGCTTACAGAGTCGCTGCCTCTGGTGAGATGATAAGGTCTCTCTTCTGTTATACCCCAACAGTCTCTCTTTCTTAGAGCCCTTAGAGCATTCAGTTGCTTTATGGTATCTCCAATCAAATTAACCATTCCTAGTTGCGACTTTTGATTGATCCTTTGGAAGTGCAATTGATGCTAATGTCTAATGTCAGAGTTACAAGCAGCAATGGTGCTAATAATGTTTTGGGTTCTGAACCCACCACTGGGGTGACACACACACGCACACGCACACACACAATGGCCCTACTTCCAGGCAATCGCAACCATTAGTCATGAGTGCACACTTAGCTCTGTTTCCCAGCCGGATAATTAAACAATCACAGTCCCCATGGGGAAGGAGCAGCCAGGGGGATTCTCACCAACGTCAAAGTCAGCACAAGACGTCGGTTGGGGGGTCAATGTAGAAAACATCACCCTGACGCCCCTTTTTGGATTTAAAACAGCTGAATAATTTGATTCAAATGGCATGCCCGCGTCAAATCATCTTGTGAGGTTTACAAATTGGGGTTGAGTTAATGAGAGCTTATAGCGTCACTGTGCAAGTTTATCCCATTGGCAGCCTCTAGTCTAGCTTGAGTTTTAGGGACAGTTATAGCTATATCATTTTAAGACGACAGTGACTATTGTCTGAGATATCCCCCTACGGCAAAAAAACAACAACACAGTAGATGTAGTTACATCGTGTAACTTTAAGGTTGTTTAAAGAACTTATTAATGGTAAGACGAGGCTCAGACCATGTCTCTAATCTTCCGTTCCTGCAGGGCATGGTATCGGCTGTGGATGCAGGCCTGGATCTGAGCAGCAGTTTGTCGAACTACACTAGCAACTGGGACCTTATCAATGCTTTCTTCTTCTGCGGGACCATCATCACCACCATCGGTAGGTGACCTGGGGCCGGCTCTCAGGATGAGTCTGATTAACTCTTACAGGTACAGCCCTGTGGACCCCCAACGCTGGGGGTTTCCCCGCTCCACAAACTGCAGCAGTTTACTCCACAAACAGTGGCAGCATTCTCCACTCAGTGGAACACACAGAACAGACTGTTCAGAGTTCCTTCAGCTGAATGTAGCTCCTTTGGTGTCTGTGTTTACAGGCTTTGGGAACCTGTCCCCTCGCACCTGGTTCGGCCAGCTCTTCTGCGTCTGCTACGCCCTGGTGGGTATCCCGATGTTTGGCATTCTGCTGGCCGGGGTCAGCGACCACATGGGCACCGTGCTCCGGAAGGCCGTGGCCCGGATCGAGACCCTGTTCCTGGTGAGTTGGTCGGTGGGCGGCCAGGAACACATGGGGCTCGCTTCGCGTTGCTGCAGCAGTCATACGGTCATACCTTTTAAACCTTTTCTGTGACAAGATGATGGGTGTTAACATTTTAGACACTTTTTTTTTTTGTTTCTGTCCTATAGCAAACTCAATTCAATTTTAGTCGTAGAATGGTATTTTATATTCTAAGTATAATCACCATTACAGTCTCAAAGGGCTTAAGAGGCCATATATGTATGACACCCTCCTGACCCTAGCCCCCGTGAGGGCAAGAAAAACTTGAGGAGGAACGTAGAGTGGGGGATCCCTCCTTCCAGGGGTGATCAAACAGTGCAACAGGTGCTAGGATTGACATACATACATACATACATACATACATACATACATACATACATACATACATACATACATACATACATACATACATACATACATACATACATACATATGTATATATCGGTGATGGGATGCTGGGCCCTGCAACATGCTAGAACAGACAGAATAATGAATTAAAAATTAAAAAAACCATCTAAAACCACTTGCTGTAGTGATGTGTTCTGCACTTTGAAGTCCAGTGCGAGCCCTGATTAGTTTTGACAGCACTATGCATAGCCGTTGTTGAACTAAACCTTTCGTCCTCTCGGTTCGGTTGCAGAAGCGCAACCTCAGTCCCACCATAGTTCGCGTGAGTTCGGCGGTGATCTCCATCCTGATTGGCTGCCTGATCTTCCTGGTGGTGCCCACACTGGTGTTCCAGGAGGTGGAGAGGTGGACCTTCCTGGAGTCCATCTACTTTGTAGTCATCACTCTCACCACCGTGGGCTTTGGAGACTTCGTTCCAGGTGGGTCACGATCGAACTGCACACTGAATGCGTACAGACGAGACCCATAGATTCCACCGTCATGCTAACAACTGCCTTCCCGCTTCAGTGGATCTGAACGTAAGGTATGAACCGTGGTTTCATTAGAATAAGTACCAATTTCGGCCCAGCATGTTTCAAACAGATACGATTATTATTTCTTTATATTAAATGGAAACATACTAACACAAATGCTCTAGTGCAGTGGTCCAAATCTTTGACTTGGTGTACCACTCAATTGTCATCCAGAACCGTGCCGCACCACCTCACATGAAACCACATGCAGTGGCTGAACAGAGAGGGCCAGACTAACACAACCATTACTGCAAGAAGGAAATGGCCAGTGGGACAAGGTTTATAGAAATAGACAGCAATTCTGCATGTCTTCCCTGTGTGTTTATTTAGCAAACACAAATGGACACAATTTAACGACAAGCCATCATACTAGATTTATTGAACACTATTTCTAATATATTTATTTCCATATATCTGTAATCTTTTATATTATTTTACATTTGTTTATTTCAAGAATGCAATCCCCTGTCTTCCACCCCCCCAAGTGAAAAACATCTAGTCTAGTTCAAATTCAAGAGTATTATATCAAAATACTCTTTGTCATAGGGTTAACCTGCTTCCCACTCCAAATAGGCTCAGGTAAATAGGGTAAAGGCCAATTAGCCACCAGATCCTTCTAAGAAGCGTTATGACAGTAAAACGTTTGCCGCAGACAATATAAACAATTCTAGTCAAAATAGGCTATTCGACTATCTACGGTCGCGGCACAGAACCGTCCCCAAACCGACACTGCGTTTACGATACGTTTACGATCGGTTCGCAGCCGTGTCTCAGAACACTTCTACAGCCAATCAGTTTGCATTTTCTCATGAATATTCATGAGCTTACATTGACCCCTATGCAATTCACTAACAGGGTAATATTATAAAGTCTATCTATGGTATCAATAGCTAATCAGTGGCACCTTGCTAATGGTTGAATACTACAACAATTACTATGTAGGATTTGTTACAGACTCACAGACATCATTACTTATTTTATCTCAAAGCCTACCTGTTTTGGAAACAGTCTAACATAATCAGGTAGCACAGTCTATGAATATTCATGGGTTTACACTTTCCGCCGATTGATACATTAACGTTACAAAAAGTAATTCAGGAAATCAATCAGAAGTCAACTGATTGAATTCATCATCCATATTTCAAAATGGGACTGAAATATGGATGATGAATTGTTGTTCCACGAGGTCAAAAAACACAGTGTCCTGTCCTGGGACGTCGCTGAGCCATATCTCAGACGGAACTGGTGGGTATGGGCCTTTAACCTGCTTCATACAGGTTCAGGCCTTTGTCATAGAGTTAACGTGCTTCCTACTCTAAACAGGCTCGGGCCTTCTTCAAAAGGTTAACCTTCCCACGCTAAACAGGCTCAGACCTTCATCCTAGGGTTAACCGTCTTATTCTAAACAGGCTCAGGCCTCATAGGGTTAACCTTCCTCCTCTAAACAGGCTCAGGCCTCATAGGGTTAACCTTCCCACGCTAAACAGGCTCAGACCTTCATCCTAGGGTTAACCTTCTTATTCTAAACAGGCTCAGGCCTCATAGGGTTAACCTTCCTCCTCTAAACAGGCTCAGGCCTCATAGGGTTAACCTTCCTACACTAAACAGGCTCAGGCCTCATAGGGTTAAGCTTCCTACTCTAAACAGGCTCAGGCTTTCATCATATAGATAACCTTCCTCCTCTGAATAGGCTCAGGCCGTGACAGCGACATCATCCTGAAGCCTCTGGTGTGGCTGTGGATCGTGTTCGGCCTGGCCTACTTCGCCTCCATCCTGGCCATGATCGGTAAATGGCTGAGGGTGCTCTCCAAGAGGACCCGCGCCGAGGTGAGACGCTAGACCGTGTGACCCCTGACCCCGTCTGTTGAGAACCCCCTCAGGTTGGCCTCCCATTCTTGGGATGCAGGGCCGCCGGTGGGCTGCAGCCAGGGTAGCCCGATTGGGCGGGAAATCGGTCCCAATCTGTCAACACTGCGCGTATCAGAGCAGCAGCTAGTCGGCAGCCGACCGGGTAACCACTGATCAGCCAGTAAGGGCTCTCCACCCCGGGCCGTGCGGAGGCCGCAGCGATTTCAGAATGAATAGAATGAAAGAATGTCTATCTATCATTTGATTTCGTATATATGCTTACTCCATCCTCCCGCTGCCCCCCCCCCCAAGATGGAGGAGCTCCGGGCCCACGCCACCGACTGGCACCAGAACATCCAGAACATGGACTTCCGGATCCCCAACCCGCTGGAGTTCAACGACCCCTTCCTGCTGCAGCGCCGCCGCTGGAAGCGCAGCGAGCGGCGGCGGGTGCGGCGGGGGGCGCAGGCCACCCTGGGGTACCTGGTGCGCGGCGGGTCCGAGAACGGACACCTGCGCAACCGCTGGCCGGACCTCCCGGGGGGCTCCATGGTGTGGCTGGAGACCGGCCTCCCGCCCGGCCCCGGGGCCAAGGGCCGCGGGGGCGTGGAGGTGGCCACGGTGCCCCGGGCGGGGCTCGGCCTGGGGGGGCACCCGGGGGTGCGCTCGTTCGCCCGCTCGCTCTCGCTCCCCGTGGCGCACTCCACCCTGAGGCTGGACCTCCTGCGGCCCCGGCTGGGGGGGCCCGGGGGCCCGCTGTCGTCCTGCGACTCCCGCTCAGACGCCGTGTCCCGCTCCTCCCGCTCCTCCTGCTCCTCCTGCTCCTCGGGGCCCGAGGGCTTCCAGCCCGGCCCGCCGCCGGGCCGCGGCGCGGCGGAGGAGGAGAAGGCGTGGCCCGGCCCCCCGGCCCGTCCCCCCTCCCCGGAGGAAGACTCTGCGACCGAGCTCCGGGAGCTGCTCCTGGTCTCGGGGCCCGACGATCCGGAGCAGGGGCCGTCCCCTGTCTCCACCCGACGGCCTTCCTCCTCCTCCCCCTCGCCACCTCCTCCTCCCCCCTCGCTGGGCCCCTCCCCCCCGCCCTCGCCCCCCCCGCCGCCGCCGCCCGACTGCCAGCTGCTGGACTTCTTCGGGGAGAACCTGGCGTACATCGACGAGTCCTCGGACACGCTGAGCGACCGCGCCCAGCCGGAGGGGGGCGGGGCGGAGCCGGGGGGCGGGCGGCCGCGCAAACCAAACAGGAAGAGGAGCATGAGGAGGGCGCCGCCCGCACAGCTCAGCCCCCTGGTGGCCAGGAAGAGGCACAGCAGTGACATACAGCCGCCGTCCAACCCCCCCACACCGCCCCCACACTCCCCCCTCTGAGGCCACCGGGGGGCAGTATCGCTCTCCCCCCTTTGTGACAAGGGGGCAGAGAGATACTCTCCCCCCCTGGTCTCAGAGGGGGAGAGTATCTCTCCCCCTCTGAGACCAGGGGGGAGACCAGAGAGATACTCTCCCCCTCTGAGACCAGGGGAGAGACCAGAGAGATACTCTCCCTCTCGGACAAAGACACAAATTAACAATGTTTTGTTTTTGCCATTTATCAGAAGCCTTTTTGTGGTCAGTGGCCAAATGAAGGATTCTATAAACATGTTGTCATGTTGCTATCTTGATTTAGTTGTTGTAGTGATTTATCTGTGTGTGCAAAACCATGACTGTGAAAGCCAAAATCCAGTTGATTGTAATGTAATCAAATGTAATCAATCACACAAAGCCTTTAAGCGCTCAGCACTAAACGAGTATGTATACTAGTGTGTCTTTATCTAGTCTATACATGAGTTAACGGTTTACAATTTAACAAATAAGTTCAAGAAACGACCAATAAGGGCCCTGGGTTCAATTCATTACATAACACCCACAATGCCTTTCAGGGGGATATCACGTACCCTTCTTCAATGATTTATAGTTCGGATTGTATCAATCGAACAAATTCCTCTTCTTTCAGGAGGAAATTCCATAGTCGTATTTTTGTAAAGATTTAGACGCAGGGCATCTTTCCAGTCTGCATTAACGACACCACATAATGGAGGAAAGGCCGCCCTCCGCTGTTTAGAAAAGGGTACTGCAAAGTGGCCTCAAATCTGACCATGAACTTTGATTAGGATCAAGAACATCACCGTTACTGACCACACAAACTGGTGTCATTTATATAAACCTGCATTTCACTACCGTGTCACTACTTATTTAACATGACTTTGTGTCTACTTACCATCTTCTGTTGCCCTCACTAACCAACCATATTTTAATTGTATTTACACACAGGATCATAGGAATGATCTTAATCGACGCTCAAAGCAAAGAACACGTTTCCCCCCTCAACCAGGTCCGTCCCGTGTTGGGTTTGATGAGGTGTGGGGGTAAGGCAGTGTTGTGGTCGTCACCCAAGTCTCCAGTCTCCAGTGTTAAGTTATAGGTCTACTGATATAATTACAACAAAAACAATAGGGATCCAACCTGTTGGCTTGGACCCCTAAAAAAAGCATTTGACTCTGTGTTACTTGTGGAAATGACACGGAGTGGCTGTGGTCTGTGGTCTCGACTTCCCAGCTAGAAGTGTAATGAGCAGGGAAAAATACATTGTACATTGTCTCATTTAAATATAAAATAGATACCATGCATACCGCTGTCCCTGTGTATGCCTTTACTAAAAGATACTCAAGCAAAGTTAAACACAATACACACATTAGAAACACATTAAATACAGGATACATAAGGACATAAACAAGGACAACGTCGTGTGTGTGTGTGTGTGTGTGTGTGTGTGTGTGTGTGTGTGTGTGTGTGTGTGTGTGTGTGTGTGTGTGTGTGTGTGTGTGGGGAGGGACACTTTCTGGACATTGTGACTGCATGGAGGGGGCGCGGGGGGGGGGGGGGGGGGGGGGGCTTTTAAAGAAACGTGGGAGCACAAAACACGCGAGCACAAAAACATGGGATGTGCTCGCGGGTCGACTCGTAGTTGATGCACTTCCACCTTCCTGCAGGGGGCAGCGATGCGCCTCGACGGGTTAAACCGACGGAGGACAATGAAAAGGAGAGCACGACTCGTTAATCACACATAAAATCATATGTAATTTATTAATCATATGTAAAATAAACCACATTTACTTTATCAGTCACCGAATAAAATAAACGTTACATCATTAAGCTACAAATCCTGAGATTCAGAGCTTGGTGGGATGTGAGCCTTTAAACACTGGTAAAGGTTAAGAAAGACATGTAAAGACGAGTAAAGTCAGGTCAATAGATAAACAAGTGCGAGGGTGTGTGTGTCTGATTTAATTTGATCTCACTTTGTGTGGGTTCTTGCTGGAGCTCATCTCACAGGGGTGTGGTGCATAAGGAGGGGTCAGGTTGGTGGGTGCATGGTGGAACACGGACTTCTGCATCCCGACCCCCCTGGAGTCAAACAAACCCTCTCTCCTGTAGCAGCCAGACAAGCAGCGGACCCTCCCCCCTCCACCTCTTTACGTAGGCATGTACCGTTAGTGTGTGTGTGAGAGTGTGTGTGCGTTTGTGTGTGTGTTTTGAAAAGACTCTCCCGCCCCCGCTCTCCAGAGGACAGAGGTACCCTGTGTGTGTGTGTGTGTGTGTGTGTGTGTGTGTGTGTGTGTGTGTGTGTGTGTGTGTGTGTGTGTGTGTGTGTGTGTGTGTGTGTGTGCGTGCGTGTGTGTGTGTGTGTGTGTGTGTGCAGCTTTCTACATGGATAAGTACAGGTTGGATATAGCAAGCGGTAGTTAAGTGCAAAAGACTTACAGATGCTGATCCTAGTTTACTTGGGGGGCTCACCACATCACGCCAAAACCAGTACCCCAAAACACACACACATACACACACACACAGACACACAGACACACAGACACAGACACACACACACACACACACACACACACACACACACACACACACACACACACACACACACACACACACACACACACACACACACACACACACACACTTCAAATAGAACTGCTTTGGTCCAACCTTGATGTTGTTTCGAGATAATTTAACGGCAGATGTGGAATGGCTCCCAGAAGTTACTTATTACATCGAGAAAAATATCCAAAAATGTCCATACTTCATCACACTAAATCTCCCACAACTATGGACAGTCAGAGAGCGAGTCAGTCCCAAAACAGCCAATCAGACTTCAGCAATTGGTCTTGTGTTTTTCTTGTTCAAATTTTATTGTCAGCCAGTAATTTACAGAAAACAACCCTAAACACACACCAGAATAAAGACGTTTCAATCCCAGCAGAGTGACATCATATCGAACAGGTTTTTGTGAAGAAGGTAACACAGAATAAAATCAAAATCACACAAAAATAAAAAGGCCAGGTAGGATTGTTTGGTGTAACAAACAAACACACAGACACACACACCCACACACACACATTACTTTCAGATTTTCTCAGATACATACCGTATGTGAGAAAATCTGAAATAAGTACACACACACACACACACACAGAGGAGTGAACCCACGCACACGCACACACACACACACACACACACACAAAACCACCAACATACCAGAAGGTCTATATTTAAAATGAGCCCCAGGGATTCTTTTTATTTTCAGCATTCAGACATTCTATCAAAAGTGGTCACTGTGGATCCTGGTGTGTAGAGAGAGAGAGAGAGAGAGAGACTGTGTGCGTTTTTCAGAGTGTGTGCACATGTGTATGAATGTATGTCTGTGAGTATTTGTGCGTGCCTGCGTTCGTTGTGTCCTTGCGCGTGCGTTGTGAACGATGGTAACCATAGTTACGCCAGGAGATAATGACAGCATAGAAACAGGACAGTCAACTCTTTTTTTTTCAAATCAGATAATGAACGCACGTCCAGGAAATGCACAGGAGAGTGGGATTATGGAAAACATAGAGCCAGACCCAAATAGTTACAAATTTTCCCTGGCTGCAAAACACCACCTTAACCCAAAAGTACAGACGTTCCCGATTCGGCCCTATCATCCCAGGCCTCACTTTCAAAGCCTCTCCCCTCCGCCTCCCTTTCTCTCTCTCTCTCCCTCTCTCTGTCCTCCCTGTTCCAGAGAGCTGTGGCAGAAGGAGGGCGAGAGAGAGAGAGAGACAGAGAGAGAGAGAGAGAGAGAGAGAGAGAGAGAGACAGAGAGAGAAAAAGAGAGATAGAAAGAGAGAGAGAGAATGAGGGGAGCATTTAAACCCAGCGTTCCGTGAGTGGTCAGGTCGGTGTCTGGAAATCGTTCACATCCTGTTTACGTCGGCGTAGATTTCAGCCTCCTGCCACAGAGCGCTGGCATGAACCCTGCTCACTCTCTCTCTCTCTCTCGCTCTCTCTCGCTCTCTCTCTCTCTCTCCCTCTCTCTCTCTCTCTCTCTCTCTCTCTCTCTCTCTCTCTCTCTCCCTCTCTCTCTCTCTCTCTCTCTCTCTCCCTCTCCCTCTCCCTCTCCCTCTCTCTCTCTCTCTCTCTCTCTCTCTCTCTCTCTCTCTCTCTCTCTCTCCCTCTCCCTCTCCCTCTCTCTCTCTCTCTCTCATCTCTATTTTCTACATCTGAAGCTCTCAAGCTTTTATAAACCCTCTCCACCCTTTTGTTAAGTCCCATCTATCATTATCACCTCCACCTAAAGACAGACGTAAAATTAGAAGGGACCAATTGATTCAATGTGCGAGTATTCTCACACACGCACATGCACATGCACACACATTCAACCAGGCACACACAAACAGGCACACATACACAAACACACAGCAGTGTTTCATTAAGTCATGAAATGCCCAAAGAAAAACAACATACAGGTCCCTGAAGTTTATGACTCTGTTGCTGAGGGTCATAAATGTTGCATATATATATTTAATATATTTATATACAGTCAGCAACATCAAAACAGAATACTTCCTGGATAAACTGCTACAGATATCTGGCCCACCCCCACACTATGACTCATGTAACAGCCACACACCCACCCAGAGTTATTCATACCTCTAATGAGGCAGGAATATAAACAAAGAAAGAAAGAAGAAATAAATCAAAATTTCCCACACAAGGGTGATAAAGTTGGTGAACAAACCGCTCTCTCTCTCTCTCGCCCTCTCTCTCTCTCTCTCTCTCTCTCTCTCTCTCTCTCTCTCTCTCTCTCTCTCTCTCTCTCTCTCTCTCTCTCTCTCTATCTCTCTCTCTCTCTCTCTCTCTCTCTGCCTTTCCTCTCCTCCCCCTCATCCCTCTCCATCCCTCCCTCTCCATCCCTCCCTCTCCTCCATCTCCTTTGTTGTTGTCTCGCTCGCCCATCCCAGCCCAAAGCTCCCTCCTCCATCGGCCCCTCCCCGCCCCCACTATCCTCCCTCCTCCTCCCTCCCTCCCCCCCTCCCTCCCCTCCCTCCCCCCTCCCTCCCCCTCCCTCCCCCTCCCTCCCCTCCCCTTAGCGGCACTTGCAGGACTTGACCACCATGTTGGAGAGCTGCTCCACGCGGGGGGTCCGGCCCATGAAGTACACGATAGTGAGGGGCTCCAGGTCCTGGGGGACGCAGCAGGGGGACGCCGACGCCTCGGGGTTCATCTTGTTGTACAGAGGGAGGATCTGCCGATGAGAGACAACAGGGGTTACGCCAGGGGGGCAGAGAGACAACAGGCGTTCCTGAAAGTCGTCATGGTTGCGGGGGGTCTCGTAAACCGCTCAGTTTTTTTCACAGACGGGGGGCGCTCTGGGCGCCGTTGTTCATTTTCTTTAGATTCAAGAAAAACTTTTGAACAGAGAAGATTATGTCCTTTGTGCAAAGTGGAGCAGAGAGTGTCGAAAAAAAGACTTTTTGCGAAACGACGTCACATGAAACGATAAAAACAATAAAAAGATTAGCTGTAAAGTAAAGTAAAGTGCAATCGAGGTAAGGTGTGGGCATGTTATGTTTTCAGTGAGCTCAAATGCAGTCAATCATTCATTTTCTCCCAACGTTTCTGATCCTTCCTATCATATCCTTCCGTGATCATATGTTATAAATCCCATCAGAAAGGTCAATAAAAACCAGAAGCTACTGCGGTCAAAAAACTGTTTTAGAACTGCATATATTAGTATATCAGAATGTATGCGGCTGAAGTCCTGTAGTCAGGAGGGACTTTGGTTGTGGAATAAACCACTGCACGCAGCCCGGTGAAAAGGTAACACAGATATAAATACCTCCTCCACACAGCCACCTAGGAAAACAGATCTATGCAAATAAAGCCAGAAGCCACAAGCTAACCTTTAACAAGGTTGTTTTTGCTCAAGCTCATCGCCCTCCCTCCCAACCAGACCCGACCACACATTTGTTATTTTCATAACCTAAAAATACTAAATTGGAGCTGATTACTGTACTGAGCTAAGGTAGCAGGGCAGCATTTACTCTATATACAGGTATAACCTGAATTTATCTTCTTAACGTCTTCAGAAACGCTCTTTGAGTCACCGTGTCTTAAATCAAACCAACGCGTCGTCTGCTCATCTTTTAGTCTGAAAGGCCTTCGTTTCCCAGCCCTCTGCGTTGAACCCTCTACGAGCCTGTACGCCTCATGGCCAGGGTTTACTGGGGTCCAGATTGCCGTGGTGATGGGACATTTATGAGTTTGGGGTTAACCAACCATCCCCAAACCACTGTGTTACAGCGGCCGTAAACATCGCACACTAAGCTGTCTGCGGGCCCCCATAGCATAGCTGGTGTCACGGGTTGCTGACTCTTATTCTTTACGATAAGCGAACGTAAAGAGCTGAGTACGAGTGCAGTGGCCGTTCTCAGTCTGAAGACCGCGATCAAACTTTAGAGCTCCAATCGTGCTTCAGCATTTGCTCACAAGGCAACGTGTTTTGCAAAGATTATTTGATTATTATTCGTGGTTTATTGAAAAAAATAATATAAAGTATAAATAAATGAACCAACCAGATGTCATCTGACCCCACGTCAGCCAATCGCTTCTCACCATGTTGTAGTGGTTGTCGGCGCTCCAGAGATAGGGGCAGCTGCCTGCGCAGAAGTTGGCCTTGTAGCCCTTGGGTTCGTGGATCCACTTCCAGTTGAGGTCGCGCCGGAAGTCGATGTAGAGCGAGCGCAGGCAGCAGCCCTGCTCGGAATTCCTAAGTCAAAGCGAGGTGGAAAAAACAACAGGGAACGTTTTTGGGAATATTATTTTGGAATATAATTTGGCCCTCCATTGATTCTGGAGGGGATTCGGCTGGGGGTGGGCGGTGGGGGGCCAGGCCCGTGGGTTTGGTCATGGGAAAATTAAAACGGGTCGAGGACGCAGGCTGCGGAGGATCTTGCAGCCAGAGGTAATGATGGAGTGGGGCTGCCAGGCCTTCTCCTCCGTACTGAGGTCGTCTAAATTAAAACAACTGCCGACCGCTCGCTTGGCAGTCTAAACAAGGGACCGGGACGGGGCTTTATTCTGACACACCATCGCCCGCCAGAAGGCCCCTGGTCCGGAATCAGCGGCAAAACGATGCACCAATTCATGTGATCACGTGTCCCTGGCTTCTGAAGCGGGGCATCCCTAGGTCCGTGCGTGACCGGAGGGGGAGGGGGGGGGAGTTACCGGGAGCAGGTGGAGGAGTCGACGGCGGCCGCCCTCCTCTTGCGGCTCCTCTTGTTGGGGTTGTCCGCGCGGTCGCCAGGCAGCAGGGTGAGGATGAGGTGGGGGGTCTTGGTGCTGAAGTCGGGCTGGCCCTTGGTCTGGCCCGGCCGCTGCATCTGTCGGAGCTGCAGGTCGTCCACACCTGGGGGGGGGGGGGGGGGGGGGGCAGAGTGTAGGGGTGGGGGTGACGGTGCCGTCCTCTGATACCGTGACTCAGGTGTTTAGTTCAGCTCTGTGTAGTTGTCATATAAGAGCTGACAATGTGTATTGCTGCATTAGCCTGTTGAGATGCAGTTTATTGCAGGCGATTATTTTGTATTTTATTGCATGGACGTATGTATAGACGTTTTAACATAAATTACCAAAAGCATTATAAAATGTTACTTACAAAGCATTATAAATCTTAATACAACAATAAAAGTAAAGGGATTCTTCAATAAAACCCCTGTGATAATATATCCCAAAAGGTGTCAACTAATAAACGAACTGTTGCATGGTAAGCTGCTTAATGCAGTGAGTGTTGTTTTGAGTGTTTTACATCAAGACGTGCACTACCATTCTCCAACTATCAAACCCAAACTATCATCCTCCTTCTATCACACTCCAACTGTCACACCCTAACTATCATAACCCAACCATCTCACTCAAACAGTTTGGATGTGCGGTGAGTCTCTCCAAGCCATGAATGTCTTGATCTGTCCACGTTTGCACCCCCCTGTCGCCGTCACTCCATCCCCACCCACACAGAGTCCTTCAAACAGCTCACAGCTCTCTTGATTTGTTTCTCAGCCAGGATTGGAGAATCTTGGGCTTTTCTCCTCGGATTTCTGACCAACCCAGGTGTCATGCAGCCAATTGAGGCTTGTGTGTGTTTGCGTGTGTGTGTGTGAGTACGTGTGTGTGTGTGCGTGCGTGCCTGCGTGTGTCTGTGTGTGTGTGTGTGCGTGTATGTGTGTGTGCGTGTGTGTGTGTGTGAGTGTGTGCGCGTGTGTATGTGTGTGTGATCACACACCTGCGAAGAGCGCCTCCAGCTCCTCGCTCTTGTTGGGCAGGATGTTGTTGGTGGACGGGACGAAAGTGCAGCAGGGGCAGTGGACGCTCAGCCTCAGGCCCAGGTTCTTCTCTGGTCGCCATGACGACGGGAGGGATGGAGTGATGGACGGACGGACGGAAGAGAGATTAGAATAGAAAGTGTCAGAGCAGAGGAGGTATAAAGTACAATAGGAGTGACCATATTTTCTCACAGAGAACAGCATATAAAATGCAAAAACATAATACAATATGATAAGAAGATTTAACAATAAAAATGTTTTACTTTACAATGAGATTGAAACCATATATGGATTGAAGCCCTTGTGTGTAGTCCAAGAAAAGCATATCGGTACAAAACCAGGTTATATAATCATTGTGTCAATCCAGATTGGTTCAAATTGGTTCCCAGTGATGTCGGAGCATGCCTATCACTGAACACACGGGTGGAGGTCTGGGGTGGAGGTGTGGGGTTGGAGGTCTGGGGTGGAGGTCTGTGGGTGGAGGTGTAGAGGTGGAGGTCTGGGGGTGGAGGTCTGTGGGTGGAGGTCTGGGGGTGGAGGTCTGGGGGTGGAGGTCTGTGGGTGGAGGTCTGGGGGTGGAGGTGTATTCTGACCTGTGTCTCCCAGCCAGTCCTTCACCGTCTCCGTGACCTCCACAGACATCCAGCTCCCTTTGGCTCGCGGCTGCACGTTCCTGGAGTCCACATAGCGCTGTGTGGAGACGCTCTCCTCACCCGGCATCAGCAGCTGAAACACACACACACACACACACACACACACACACACACACACACGCACACGCACACGCACACACACACACACACACACACACACACACACACACACACACACACACACACACACACACAGAAAACAGGCATGCACACACAAATTAAATTAAAGACCACCTAGCTGTGCTGATAAACACCATATATCAAGTTGTCTGCACTGGGTTCATATTAAGAGTTACGGGGAGCATTGGTGATGCTGCAGTGAATGCAGAAAATGTTACATGGGGTGGCAAAGGGGTTCTTGGCAGGGGGAAATGTTTCTGGTTTTATATTTGTGTCAAGCCCCTCTTGCCTTGAATAAAATCAAAAATAATCCGGCAAAATGCTTTTACACACCATGAACGATGGTTTAATTTTTTGGCGGTTTGCTTCAAAGTATTCTTATTTTTATTTGTTTTTAAGGACACAAAAGGGGGGGGGGGGGGGCAAGTCTCTAAGGTGGGGGGCAGCTCCCCCTTGATCCGGGACTCTCTGTCAGCCGTTCACACCTGATAAACCTCTACTCTCTGTTCGGCGGCGCTGGCCTGCGGGTTCGGGGCCCGGAAGATCCGGAACTCGGCCTTCACCAGGGTGCTGTTGGCGAGCTCCACGCCGCTGACGTCGAAGTGGACCGTCCTGTAGTGGGGACTGGGCGACTCCGGGTTCACCGCATCTGGGCACCCGGAGAAGAAAGATACACTTAGAGACACAAAGAGTGAATGATTGGGTTGAAATCGGGGTAGCGCAGAGATGAAGCGCATGTGGAATGGAGCAGGTTCCAAAATATTCTTTGGTGGAGCGGTTGTTTCTGATTCCGCGGTGTGTGTCGAGACAGACCATCAAAATTGCAGACATTATGGTTGATGATAAGATGCTATAAACAGACACTAACTTTAATGATAGCTTTGGGTCTAATTAGAAACTGGACAAAGGACTGTCAAGCTGATTTTGGTGCATTTTACGCACGCTTAACTCCGATCATAATAGGCTAAATTGTATGTTTGGCTCATTAAAAGGTCAGTCACAGGACTTGTTTAGAATCCTGGAACTAGGAGAATGACTCACTGGTATCTGCCCGGGGCGGCAACATGTCAATACGCTGCACCTCTTTTGCGTAATAATCCTCTTCGCTACTCTCGCGGTCGCACGCGGACTCGGCCTGACGCGCACGCTCTTTGAGCAGCTCCCTCGTGCTGTTGTAGAGGAGCATGACCTCTGGGGGAACCGTGTCGGTCGGGGGGGTCTCTTGCCTGGCCGGTGGACTCCTGATGCGGAGCTTGCTAAGGATTTGCCCGCGGACCGCCTCGATGCGTTTGGACTTCTGCTCGTCCAGGTTGAAAAACTGGCAGGTGTTGAGCCCGTCGAGGGTGACCGCCAGCCTCAGCAGCAGGAAGAGGAGGCGGGTGAGATACATGGTCCGGACTGAGCGATGGGTTCCCCGGGTCGCGCACCAGACCAGTGTTCGGTGTGTCGTGCCCCCCCTCGGCTCTGCTGCCGGTGCGTCTATGCGTCGGTGCGTAAAGCCTCCAAATACAAACCACCGTGGAGTCACTCAGAGGCTTCCGACAGACGTCTGCAGAAATTAATATCGATCCGGGAAAAAACTCATCAAGAGCGACCAGCACAGAGCTCAGCCCATGTCGCAGATATCCGAAATACAAGGTGATGTTCTTTTAAATTGAATAAATTGGAGTTGTCGCGTTTTTCTTCCACGCAGTCCACCAGGAGAAGGATCTAAAAGCATCGGGTCCAAACCCGTTCACCAGTCCAACCAGTCGAGCTACAGGTCTTCGGAGATCCTTCCATTGCCCGAAAGGAGTCAATAAAAAGCATTTATTTTAGACAGAATGTCCACAAGTGTCGTGTCCCACTCGTCCTCCCAGCATCCAGTCCGGTCAACGTGATGCTACAACCTTCTGCCACACATAAAAAAAAGTGTACCAAATCAAATCTCTCGATGAAAGGGCGCCTTTGTACTGCCAGGGACCCCTTGAGCAACGTCTCAATAAATCACACACTTAGGCCTCCATCAGGTTACCTGAGTTTCAGTTCAGTGATCCACCTTTTTCCACGTCCGAGTGCCACATTGGGTTCAGCAGTGTGGGGGTGGATGTTGTGCAGCCGGCCGGGTGTACATAGCCTGAGACCCAAGGCTCCACTGAAGAGATCCTCACGGTGTGCAGAGAAGGGAGAGGAGAGAGGAGAGGAAGGAGGGGAGGCGGTTGGAGACGTGACACCAAGGATATTGAGGGTATGATTATGCAAGTTAGGCATCTCCAAAAAAAAAGGAGGGAAGTGTCCACACAACTGTTTGCAAACCCCTCTCTTTCTCTACAAAGTAAGTATTTATTCTAGGGCATTTCAGGGCCCTACCCCAATTACCCCTAAAATAATTAATTCGGGAAACTCAAACAATCTCTCCTCCCCAAGAGAGGAAAACTCTCCAGAACCTCCCATCATGCTGAATAACACTTAAAGCTCACATAGCTCTAACTATATTGTTATTATTTTAAGAGGAAAGTTAAAAAGGCGTGTACAATCTTGATTATTAAATTGCATATCTCTTTCTATCTCTATATTCAGCCTTCCGTCTATTATTTCGCCCTCCTGAGGCTTACTGTTAATTACAGCTGCGGAGATGGAAGAGACCGTTAATCTGTCAGGGAGGTTTTTATTGCCGCTTTGCTGCCATCCCATCAGACCGTTATTATAGTCGCGGGTGAAGCCCTGTAATTGCCAAGTAAATGGGGGAGGTAGAGGAGAGAGAAAGAGGGCGAGATAGGCGGTCAAAGAGTGGGATATCATACACGAGACGAGGAGCAGGCAGCATTCTCTCCTATCCTTCGTGTATGGTGTTGGCATGGCTATGTACCCCCCGTCTCTCTCTCCCTCCCGTCTCTCCCCTCCCTCGTTTTCGCTCTCTCCCTTCCGTCTCTCTCCTTTCTCGTTTTCTCTCTCTACCTCCCCCCTCTCGTTTTCTCTCTCTCCCTGGCGTCTCTCTTCCGCAAATGATAACACTCATGGGAACAAATAGGAGCTTGTTCCAACTTGAAGGCTCGAGGGGCAAAAGCAGACAGCCGAGACCCGAAATTATGTCAACAGACTTTGCCTCGTGGTTAATTTGTCTACGTGGATCAAAAGTCGTTTGAAGCCATCGCACAGTAAAAAGACAAGTCAATAAGGTCCACCGCAGAACCCTGGGCGCACCGCCGATCGGACATGCGCCCCCTGCGGCCAGCGTTGAATACTGCACCTTCCAGCTTTTATTTTTCGAAAGAAAAAAAAAGGGAAAGAAAATTCTTAAAAACAACTTCTACTTTTTACTGCTGCTTTCCGAAGACGAATATAGCCGAGCGACTGCCACGTCATGTCTCAGTACTGCACAGACCCAGAGCTGATTAGAGAGCTGGTGTAGACACAGGGTTCTGACCTCTGAGAGTTCTCCTTCACCTCTCTTCCCGGGCTCAATTCCCCATTCTCCATCAGACCCAAACGGTGAGGAATACAGCAGACATGTAAATCAGCAATAACACTTTTATTGAGAAAAAGAACCAAAACAAGATAAAACAAACATTATAAAAATAAATCCAACTGAAATCCGCTCCTCACTCCATCCGGGTTCACTGTTCTTTGAATTCACACATCAGATCCCCAGGGTCTCTAGACCTCATCCTCGTTCAGCAGCATGTTGGGGACCCCCCGGGAGATGGGGAACTCACGGCCCGACTCCGGACACTGCAGGCTCCCCTCCACCACCTCAACCTGAGAGCAGAAGCAGGCCAGAACAATACCGCATGATGCAACCATAGAGACATCTCCATCTTTATGCACACATCCGGACATTGAGTACTATGTTATACGTTTTAAAAACAAACCTAAAATATGCACAGATGTACAACACACACACACACACGTACCTCCAGCAGCACTTTGTGGACCTTCTTCAGGAACTCTTCGTTGTTTTCGTAGTCGGCCACCAGCTCAGCGGGGAGATCTTCCAGGTGGCCAAGCTGGATTGGGGCGGGGGGGGGGCAGACGTATTAGTCAACAGCACTACAACACTATTAATAGTTTTTTGATGTACACTCTCTTCAGGGCTGCAGCTCGAAGCAAAATGTGACATTACATATATATATAACATCTGTTCCATCATATTATACTGTCTTCAAATAATATAGATTTATATACAAACACCATTTCAAAACAAGATGTTCTTCCGTTAGTGACAAAGAAAAGAGAGGATTAGGGGATGATTTTGAAGGATATGTTCACATATCCTTCTTAATCTTGGCTTGGTGGAACTATACATTTTCTGCAAGCTTTAAATGTTGGATGACATCATTGTAGCCACATGGAAAGACCTGCCAAGCAGTACCCCCTTGGACCCCCCCTTACCCGTTCAGCAGCCTGCAGTACCCCCTTGGACCCCCCTCACCCCTTCAGCATCCTGCAGTACCCCCTTGGATCCCCCTTAGCCTTTCAGCAGCCTGCAATACCCCCTTGGACCCCTCTCACCCCTTCAGCAGCCTGCACCAGTGCACTCCACTCCAGCTTGGGGATCATCCGGCTCACAAACTGGGAGTTGAACTCCACCTCGTTCACCTTCACCTCTGTTGCCTAGGAGAAGGGAAGACACACATCATCAGTCCACTTACACATCACACACAACAATAGCAAAATGTGATTGTGCTAGTGGGTAGGGGACTTCGTCGGTGACAAGTTCATCAATTAACGGTATCTAAAGAGAAAAAGGCCCCCCTAAGGTTATTTACAAGAAGCTTTCGGGCATCTGGCAAGGAGGCCCACTGGGCGCCTCCCTTGGGAGGTGCTCCAGGCCCGACCAGTTGGGAGGAGACCTCGGGCAAGACCCAGGACTAGGTGGAGAGATCATATCGCAACACCGGCCTGGGAACGCCTCGGAACGCCTCGGGACCCCCCCCCGTCAGTGGTCAATGTGGCCCGGGAAGGGAGGTCTGGATACCCATGCTAGAGCTGCTGCGTCCGCGACCCGACCCCAGATAAGGTTTTGAAGATGAATTACCAATTTAAATCTTCACCATTAGATTTAGCTAAATAAATCCCCATCTGCTGAATTAGAAGTAAATAAGTCACTGTGACACACACACACACACACACCTCCTCGTACCTTGATGAGCAGCGGGTAGCCCTTGGTCACCCCCTTCACGTGGGACGTCAGCATGTTGTGCGTCAGTAGCTTCATGTTTAAAAGGTAGTGGTGTGCTAACGATGCCCCTTCAAAGTTAGGACACGGTCGACTCTGCAGAAGACTAATTGTTCAATTTGTCTGATCTGTCAGGTTGCTTCAAAAAGCCTGCTCTGAAAAACATCACATGTGAACCGGAAGTTCGCTCGGTGCGTCGCTTCAGTATTCCCCGAAACATTTACTCACAAAAGGTTCCCTTTGGGAATTACTGTTGAACTTTTTAAAGTCGAAAGAAATACCAGCGAGATTAATAGGATCACCTGTTAGTCAGTTTAAGGGAAAAACTTCGTCACAACTTTTTTTATAATCATTTTTATTCATGTATTAATTTGTATATGCATCATCTTCGTATTATACAGGTCATTCATACCGCGTATGATATAGTAAATACACACGAGAGCTGTCACAGGCCTAGTTAACCAATTACCCTCATTAACATGCAACACACACACACACACACACACACACACACACACACACACACACACACACACACACACACACACACACACACACACACACACACACACACACACACACACACACACACACACACACACACACACACACACACACACACACACACACACACACACTTTTTTTTCGACCACACCTTCCAATTATCTTTCCGTTCACTACCACCAGACTTAGATTTACACAATTCCATTAATATGAAAACAATTGATACTAATGCTTAACAAAATAATACAATAGCAAAACAAAGTAAAATATTGCTGCAAGCAGCCATTAAGGTTTCCAAGCACCACAATGCCACCTGTGTCCAAGTAAACTAATAATGTGACATCATGAAAGTGGATTTCCGGTGCAAACAAGAGAATGTAAAATAAATGACCAACACTAGAGTCATGTTTGAACTGACAATCCGTGGCCTGCTATATTCCCAGATCCCATTACACCAGTGGCTACCAGTTCTTAAGTGTTGTACGATGCGAGACGTTACGATGAGGATGCCGAAGGGCGATTAAAAGATGCTACAGCGCCACCTATTGGCAGCAGAACACTGCGAGTCGATCAGTGCATTTTGAAGGGGTTTGGGTTCAATAGTTACTTGTTATAAGATCTATAGTAGGTGATGTACAACAGGCCACAAAATATTGAAACTGGGCAATTCTAGCAGGAAGGACTATCAACAATTTGAAATTGCATTTTCTCACCTCTGTATATCTATGCTGTTGTCTTAATGTGTTGATGCCTGGATTTAATCATTAGGACTATTGAGAAAACTATTTTTAAATATTTTTAAAAAGGCGAGTAGGTTGGAGTCAGAGAGTGGAGGAAGAATGTTGTCCCCACAACATTAAATAGGTTTTTGTAGCATGAGGAAATTTGTACCCATCTGCCAAATGTGGAATCGGTAGCCCATAACAGTTTCTGACTTACACGGCACAATGAACAATACAAAGAACAATGTGTAAAACGGAGAATCCAGAAAGAGTTCACGGCCGAATAAAACAAATGAAAGAAAAGAGAAGGAAGGCAACTAAAATGAGCTTTGAAAGAGACCCGATTAATACAGCTCTCCAAGCCCTCGAGGTCTCGATGGGAACAGAACAGAACCACTAATGTCTCCGATACCCCTTTCACCGAAACCATGAATCCACTTGGCTTCGATGGGCCGACAAGACAAAGACTGCAATAGAACACAACCCCGTTTTGCCACTCAGCGATGCGTATGCACATGAGTCGCGAGGGATGAGTGTTATAGAAAATGTGATCAAGGAAGGCCACCATTTTTTTTTTCCTTTTCGTTTTATATAAAAAAGAGCACTTTATAGCAAGCGTTTATGGCACGGAACACTGGGGCAGAGCGTCTCAGTTCACCGTGCTCCCCTCTGCCTCCAGATCACTACAACGACCGCTCTGCTACGAGGACGTCTCTGATCCACACCGGGCCGTCTGAACCAGTTTAAACATGTGGTGGGTGAAGAGGGAGGGGGGAGGGGGGGGGGGAAAGGTCAGAGGGCACAGCCCATGCGGCCGTCAGCGTGTGGGATGGGAGTACGAGGAACAAGAGTGTGGTGTTGATATGTTTGCATAATTCACCAAAGAGTAACAAAGGAGCAAGGGAGAGACAGAGCATACTGGTGTACTAACTGGTGTACTTACTGCAGACTGATGGGATCTACCTGATTGCATCAGAAGTTGGGGGGGGGGGGGGGGGGGTAGGGGGGTGGGGGGCAAAATGTCTGTGAGGAAGCGAGATGTGTAAAATACTGGACATCAGTCATTCGAGTAGACAAACTCTCTGTTTCTCTGTAAAACAAACGCGTGCAAATGGTCGCCCAATTCACTCCCTTTAACGCCTTCCCAAATGCTGTTAGACTCGATCGAGTATACGATCGCACACACGCACACACACATTACACAACACTTGCCACCTAACCAAATAGGTGACACACACACACACACACACACACACACAAATACAGATCACTCTTGGCCTTCCTCCGTGCGCCACTTCAGGAAGTCCTCCTTGCGGGCGTCCGGTTTGATCTGGTTGCGCATGCCGCCCAGCAGGTTGGAGGTGGCCTCCGAGGCCACGATGAGGGGGCGGACCACGGTGGGCGGGATCTGCCGCAGGACGCCGCCCACCGCCCCGGGGAGGCCCTTCTGCTCGTGGCCCCGCGACGCAACGTCGCACAGGGTCTGCGCCGCGTCGATCACCCCCTGGAGGGAGAGAGGGAGAGGGGGAGAGGGAGAGGGAGGGGGTGGGGAGAGAGGTAGAGGGAGGAGACGGGGAGGGAGAGAGGAGAGAGAGAGGGAGGGGAGAGGGGGGGGAGAGAGGGAGAGGGAGAGAGGAAGAGGGAGAGGGAGGGGAGGGAGGGAGAGGGGGAGAGGAAGAGGGAGAGGGAGGGGAGGGAGGGAGAGGGGGAGAGGAAGAGGGAGAGGGAGGGGAGAGTGGAAGGGGAGAGAGGGAGGGAGGGGAGAGAGGGAGGGGAGAGGCTGAGTCCAGAGGTGAACCAATGATGACTGGCACCCGTGATAGTACCAGTTGGGGGTACATTACCGGGGCCAGTGATTTAGAACTTAAGGAACTTTCTCCCTCCAGGGACAGTAGCCACAATTCAAGGCATACAATCAGAAGCCTGATCAAAACCTCACAGCAGAACCGTTAGGACGCGGAGCATCGTTTTGTACTTCAAACACTCCCACACCGACCTGCGACTTTGCCTGGTTAAAACATATTTACTCTACTTTCACTCAGGAGGTGATCTTTCCTTTCCCTCTGTCTAACCATTTCCAATGAACACAGTTTCTTAGACGGAAATAGTTCATAATTTCAGCGCTGATGACGCGCAACGCAGCCAGGAAGAAATAGAAACAAAAAGGGTCTTAGCAACCCTGCACGCCCTGTCTGAACAAGGCAGCCTATCGGAAGCGTACGACCTCGTGCGTCTGTCCTGGTCCGGACGGTTTTGTTGTGACCGAGGGCTGAGTGACGGGGCGACGCACCTCTCTGACGGTGTCGTAGGCCTTGGCCACGCCCTCCCGCAGGTCGGCGGGCTGCACGGCGCGGCGGGGCCGGCCGGCGGGGGCCCGGCCCTCGGTGATGCTGTAGCGCGTCAGCGGCGGGGTGGGGGACAGGATGTCGTACACCGTCTCCGCCGTCGCCTGCGGAGCGGGGGGGGAGGAGAGTCACACATCGCTGTCTGGAGCACGTTATGGATGGATGAACACCTCATCGCATTGGACATCAAATGCCTATTTTACATTTGATATGTGTAAACATAAATATATAGATATAAATATCTCACAAATGCTGATTCGATTCCTTTTAAATCAGAATAAATACACTTTTTTTCCCAAACACCTACATCCCCTTTTCATGGATTCTTTTGAAACATGTTGTTTATGGGGACCAGCAAGTCCACGACCTAATGCTCCTCCCCCCACACTCGTCTCTTGCGGCCCCCCAGCCGGCCGCCCGGGGCTCAGGGTACCTGGATGGCCTGCACCAGCCGGTTGCTGAGCTCCAGCGCGGCCGAGGCGGTGGAGGTGCCGAAGGACGCCGCCCCCCGCTGGAGGCCGCGGATGATCCGGCCGTCCTTCCTGTACTGCTCGATGGGCATCCAGAACAGGTCCCTGACGCCGTGGACTGGAGGGACAGAGGGGGGCAGAGGGGGACCGGGTCAGGCAGACATCCTTCTCACGTTGTCGGCCTCCCTGTCTGGGTGTGTGGGAGTGAGGGGACCAACGTACACAGCTGGACTACAGAGTGCATGGGGCCTACGCCTCCCAGAATCCCCGGCAGTTGGTTCTTGCGGATGTCGGTCAGCCACTCGCTGACAGCGTATTGGATCACCTTGTCCACGCCCAGTAGCCTGGGGGGAAGGAAGGGGGGGGGGGGATGGGGTAGAAGGGGAGATTACCAAGAGACCACTGAGAAGATCTGAAGAACTGTAGAGAACGACTTGAGCCTGAACCGATCACATGCACTCTCCACGTTGCATTAGAGCCGTTATGATTACTCATGACTCCTTTGTTATGACATTCATATGACTTCATATGAGCAGAAAGAAGAAAGCAGAAAATGAGAACAGACCTTTTTTTCAAAGCAATTCAAACAAGGATCATAGTTAGTATGCTGATTCAACGGCACCCGTTTAGAATGTTGGGGAGAGGGAGGGGGGGGCTCTCGTACCCGTGTCTGCAGCACAGCCTCTTCAGCTTCAGCTCGGAGCAGTTGAGCTGGGCCAGCCCGATCAGGATGCCCGCAAACGTCCCCTGAGGAGAGCGGAGGCCGTGAAACAAAAAGGACTGGATCCACAGAGAGGAGATGCAACAGCACACATTGACGTTGTCATGGCGACCGGTTCAGTGCTCCGTCACGCCCTTACCTGCTCAATGACCATGTGTTTGCCGTGGTAGTCCAGCCAGATGGGCACCTCAGAGATGAAACGGAACTCCCTGCAAATCAAATAAAACATTAAAATCCATATATCCATGGTTTAGGCTTATTTTATAAAAAAAAAAAGGTTTACACTACTTAGTGTATTGATTTAAGGACAGTAGGCCTTTCTTGCCCTAAAGTCTAGAGAAAGCAAATGGTATGAAGAGGTTGTTTAAATACCGGAAGTAGATTGGCTGGTCAGAGGAGGAGGTGGAGCCGGCAGAGGAGGAGCTCTGCTCGCTATAGGTGGTTTCCACGGAGGCCGCGAGGTCAGGACCCAGACTGCCCCCTGACTCCGCCTCCTCGCTCGACCTCTGGGCGGAGTCTGCCTTCACTGAGGATTAAATACGTACATCATATTTAAAATATCATTGAGCTGGCCTTATAGTTCTTACACGCTTCGGATATCAGCCATCTTGTTAAGCCCTGTAATATAACCTTGTTTTTCATCAAGTTGTTGACGATCGTATTCAGATCGCCTTCCAGAAGAGGAGGCTCACCTTCTGCTGCAGGGTCGACAGGCAGGTAGGGGTTCACCAGGGAGGCCAGGTTACTGAAGTAGTCCTTCAGGAAGAACAGGGCGTCCTGGGAGAGGAGACACGTACAGTTAAGCCATCAAACGGTCCTGCCTCCTGTCAGTGGAGCAGCGGCGTCTGCTCAGAGTAAACTTAACAAGAAGAGAGAAGACCCAGGAGGGACTAGATCCAACATTGTGCAGCGTGTGACTATATTCTCTGTTTTGGGCCCAAAGTGGTGGTACGAGTATGTATGTACGTCCTGGCCCTTAATGTACACACTTATTGTACGGCATACTTAGTTATAGCATCCTATCCTAGCTATCTTTGTTGTATACGGGGAATGGGTTAACCTAGTGATTGTTAGTGCCCGCCACTTGGTTCTATGAACATCCTTACTGTACCGACAGCGATATATTGCATCTCCTTCTTCTGACAAATGCATTTATGCAAGTCGCTTTGGATGAAAGCTAAATGTAAATGTAAATGTGTGACCATAGTAGGGCGAGTGGACTGCATTTCCCCTGAGGAGAAACGGCCTCCCTCCAGAGGGCGTCCTGTGTTCATCAAGGGGGCTGACCTGGTCGATGTTGAGGCGGAGGGGCAGCAGGCTGACCCTCAGGCAGCACTCGGGACCCCCCAGGCCTGACTCGGGGCAGACCTGTAGCGCCTTCACTGTCAGCTGAAACACACACAGAGCCACTGGGGTCAGGACCACAGACCAGGGCAGTCATAACCGCGCCCTCTCTCGTCCCTCACTCTCGCCGTCCCTCACACTCCGTTTTCGTCGCCCTTCATTCCTTCTCGGTCACTCACACTTCTTCAGTGTCTCATTCTCTCTCCGTCTCTCCAGCTCCCCTTCTCTCACACTCCTTCCTCTACCTCTCTTGTCTCTCTTTCCCTCTCTCTCCCTCTCCTGTCTCTGGCCTTCCCCCTCTCCGATCTCTGGCCTCTCTCTCCCCCTCCGGTCTCTCTCCCTCCCCCTCCGGTCTCTCTCCCCCTCCCCCTGTCTCTGGCCTCTCTCTCCCCCTCCGGTCTCTCTCTCTCCCCCTCCGGTCTCTCTCTCTCCCCCTCTGGTCTCTCTCCCTCCCCGGTCTCTGGCCTCTCTCTCCCTCCCCGGTCTCTGGCCTCTCTCTCCCCCTCCGGTCTCTCTCTCCCCCCATCCGGTCTCTCTCTCTCCCCATCCGGTCTCTCTCTCCCCCGCCGGTCTCTCTCTCTCCCCCTCCGGTCTCTCTCTCTCCCCATCCGGTCTCTCTCTCTCCCCATCCGGTCTCTCTCTCCCCCGCCGGTCTCTCTCTCTCCCCCTCCGGTCTCTCTCTCCCCCCCTCCGGTCTCTCTCTCTCCCCCTCCGGTCTCTCTCTCTCCCCCTCCGGTCTCTCTCTCTCCCCATCCGGTCTCTCTCTCTCCCCATCCGGTCTCTCTCTCCCCGCCGGTCTCTCTCTCTCCCCCTCCGGTCTCTCTCTCTCCCCATCCGGTCTCTCTCTCTCCCCCTCCGGTCTCTCTCCTCCCCCTCCGGTCTCTCTCTCTCCCCCTCCGGTCTCTCTCTCTCCCCATCCGGTCTCTCTTTCCCCCGCCTGTCTCTCTCCCTCACCATGTTGGAGTGGGCCCGTCGGGGCATGCTCTCGCTGGTGTAGAGGTAAAGGAACTTGTTGAGCTGGGAGGAGGCCAGGCGGTCGCGGACCTCCAGCTCCTGGACGATGAACACCTGCCTGGAGAGGGGCTGCTCCCCGCCGGGGCAGGGGCCCACGCCCAGGCCCAGGCCCTCGGCCTCGGGCCCCGACACCAGCGCCGGGTAGGACTCGTGCTGGAAGGACACCTGGGGAGGGAACGCAGGAGGTCAACGGTGGGCGGGTGCCTCCAGAGTGACCGAGAGGTCCACGGGGGGGGGGGGGGGATGGAGGAGCGGGGGCCAGGCTCACCTTGGAGAGCTGGATCTCCATGAGGAGGGCGTGCTGCCGGCCGCTGCCCCCGGCCCAGCGCCACGAGTTCTGGGGTCGGGAGGGGCCGGTGGAGCGGGAGGGGGAGCAGCGCACGCCCGCCGGCACGGAGCGACCCCTGGAGGGAGGGAGGGAGGGGGGCACAGGGGGGGAGGGAGGAGGGGGAGAGGGGAGGAAGGACCGGCATTGGTGGATTTAATAAGGGGGGGTGAAAAATTGAATTGTTCCTCATCTTACGTTTCATTTTATTTATAATCCTTCATTGGTATCACAGGTTTTTAAGTAATATAAGACGAGTGGCTCGTAAATTGATCACAACACAAGATGTGAGATGATCTCATCCTCACCGATTAACATAAAACATTGGCGTGAGTGAGTGAGTGATTGAGGCCCCGTTCACACGAAGCCGATTTCATTGCGAAACCGCACAGGTCTTACGGTCTCTACGGTTCGGCCTTCCGTACACACGAAGCCGGCGAATCCGCTGACCGAAACCGCAAACTTCTGAAACCACCCTCGGAGGTGGTTTCAAATCTACCCGGTTTCGTTTTGGATTCGTGTGTACGCCTGAAACCGACTGAAACCGCAAACCATGACGTCATCGCCCCACCCCTCGACCTCCTAGCCAATGGCTCTTAAGCCCGCGGAGTCTCAGAAATCACATGCGAGCATGGGCATAAGGGCAGCCTTTATGCGCATGCTCGCCTCTTCTTCTTATTTCATTTCTTCTGGATTTCTGTACCAGAAGCAGCGGCCCTTATTGGTCTGGAATGTGTAATACAGCGTTTCTACAGATCTACCCGGTTTCGCTTGGCTTCGTCTTTACGGAGATACTTCGAAACCGGATAGATCGAAACCGTAACGGTTTTGCCCGTTTCAGCTTCGTGTGAACGGGGCCTGAGTGTGTGTGTGTGTGTGTGTGTGTGTGTCTCTGTGAGTGTGCGCGTGTGTGTGTCACCTGTTAGCCTGCGTGGCGTGTATGGACAGGGGCCGGCCCCCGAAGTCCTTGCCCCCGTAGAGGTGCCAGACCACGGACACCTCCCGCAGCACCACGCGGCTCTGGGGGACCGGGAAGCCGGCGGGGGCCCGCAGCAGGTCGGCGCTGCCCCGCGGCCGGGAGAAGTGGCCGTCCTTCACCCTGATGGGCCCCGGGGCCAGCACCGTCACCACGGGCTCCCCGTCCCTGGACTGACACAGGGGGGCGGGGCTCCATGAGGACACACAAAAAATACTACTAATAATACTAATTATAACAATACATTAGATTATAAAGGAAAAGGGACAATATACAAAATAATTGAGTTTGAAATGTGCTCTTAAACATATCATCAGGCTACTTTGGAGAGAGAGAGTGAGAGAGAGAGAGAGCGAGCGAGAGCGAGAGCGAGAGCGAGAGCGAGAGTGAGAGAGAGAGAGAGAGAGAGAGCGAGAGAGAGAGAGAGAGAGAGAGAGAGAGAGAGAGAGAGAGAGAGAGAGAGAGAGAGAGAGCGAGAGAGAGCGAGAGAGAGAGCGAGAGCGAGAGTGTATTTGGAAGGAGAGAGATGGGTGAGGAGCAATTTGTTTTTTTTTTAAATAAAAAACAAAACAAGAGTTTTGTTTTTTATTTAGACTGGAGCTAGCTTGAAATCCAAATGTTGCACATTGTACGGAGCAATATGCACTTTACATTGCCACTAAAATACAAGAGTACGAATTAGTGTTGACAAGGCAAACACCAGGATCTGACCGGTATTCCGACGCCCGGAGCCTCCAGGATGCAGAAGTCGTCGTTGTCCGTGGAACCGTCCGACCCCTCCTGGGACAACCCGTCGGCCTGGACCTCCGTTGCCGTGGCGACCAGCCCATCCAGCTCCAGGTCTGGCTCCTCCTCCTCCGCCTGCTCTTCCTCCTCTTCCTCGCCGTCCCCGGGCGGGTAGGAGGGCCGGCGCTTGGGGGCCTCTCCCGGGAAGAGGTAGACGGAGACGGGGTCCGCCCGCGGGACCGAGGGGGAGCCTGGGGGGCGCACACACACGGTGAGGGAGAAACCACACACACACACACACACACACACACACACACAAACACACACAAACACACACACACACACACACACACACGGTGAGGTGGGGAGATCTGAGTTTCTGCCTTCACAGTCAAACGCAGGCATGTCAGCATCAATAAAGAAATAGCGTTTTTGTCGTCACCTTCGATTAAATATTGTGAACGTAGAATGAAACAGCAGGGCTAGACCAATCCAATCTAACTGTCATTCATCAGTTGTTGAGACCAAGACCGCTCAATGTCACTAACAAGCTAAGCATCATTACCTGACTCTGGCCCCTCCTCCCGTTGGCTCCTCTCCGTGTCAATCAAGGCGTCTGCCAGGTCGTACTGATTGATCTCTGCCGTCTCGGCGGGGTGACAGGGGGGCGGGCAGGCGGGGCTCTCTGACAGCTGGGACACAGACGGGGCGCACAAAGCACGGGCCACACAGTCAGGGGACGCGCTTCCACCCGATAGGCTGACACAATGCTAAGAGTCTGGTGTTAAAACTCAGGGTCAGATTACAACCTCAACTCGTCCTTACCGGTAATTTCTGGCCGGCTATCTCGGTGGGGGAGGTGTGGCGGGGGGGCGGGTGCAGGTCGCCCTGGGAGACCAGGTACTGCAGCAGGTTCACCAGGGCCGCGCACGAGTCGGCGCACGTGTGCACGTGGACCACGTTGTTGGAGCACCGCAGCTCGAAGAGAGGCTGGGTCTGAGCGGGGGGAGGGGGAGAGAAGGAGGCAGTGAATGGAGGAGATGGAACGGCTTCAGGGTGGGTGAACCAACACTGAACTGGGTGAACCACCGCTGAACTGGGTGAACCACCGCTGAACTGGGTGAACCACCGCTGAACTGGGTGAACCACCGCTGAACTGGGTGAACCACCACTGAACTGGGTGAACCACCACTGAACTGGGTGAACCACCACTGAACTGGGTGAACCACCAGAGTGTCTGCACCACAGTGCAGACACTCTCTCTCTCTCTCTCTCTCTCCCTCACCAGCTTTCCCGCTTCACTGCCTTTCCACGTGGTGATTGCCAGCTCCAGCAGGTCGATGTCCAGCACACACACGTAGTCTGTGGGGGGAGAGCGCAGAACATGTCAACGCACACATACACAGTCTTTAAATTATGAAACGCTAATGAAAGTGCAGATGATGTCTGACCCACAAAGGTTTTAATTTGTTTATTGATAACCACACACACACACACACAACCACACACACACACACACACACACACACACACACACACACACACACACACACACACACACACACACACACACACACACACACACACACACACACACACACACACACACACACGTCTTGCGTCCTACCTCTCCTCAGGTCTACGGTGTCACTCTCACACTTGTCCGAGAGGTAGAGGGCAGAGTCATCCAGGATGAATCTAGACCAGAGGACAGAGAGATGGTGAGAGCTCGTTCCAGCACTATAGGTCTCTGGTCGTAGAGCCACACAAGAAGGGCAGAGGGAGCCAAGACTCTGATTGAGTATCTTATCATATCCACATTGTGATTTAGTGTTCATTTATTTGACAACTTTCAAGTTAACTCTAATCTTGTGTTCTCGTCATTATTCTGTTCTTATTATTCTGCATTGCTCCGCACACGGACCCCGGGATCTTTGCTTTTCTCCCGCTTCCAGTGACCAAGTGAGTTGAGCGGAGCAGGTCCTACCTGAGGTGGAAGGTGGCCGTGTCCACGATGATGTTGCTGGACAGGGAGAAGGACTCCGCAGTGAAGACGACTCTCAGCGGCAGGTACAGAGGCCTGGGCGGAGATTCAAAGAGAAAGAAGTTAGGTTTATTTGGTCTAATGGTTGATGAAGGTTATTCTTTATAGTAGCTTTTTGCTACAATAGTAGTGTTTTGATTCTATAAAAGGAATACACCAAGCAAAATCAAAACACAGTATTTTCAGTTGGTTGTTGTTACAGCAGTGTATTGGAACTATTTTGCAAAAAACTTTTTCACATGGATATTTTGCTTTGCCAACATCTTATCACTGGCGCAGACTCGTGATCATTTCCTGGTTAGTGATGTGGAAGTATTAAGGCATGCAGCTCCGCAAAGACCTGCCCAGTGTCTCTGAGCCTGACGTGGGTCTCCACGCACATGCAGTACGCACAACTTCAGCTTCCCTCTCCAGAGCTGAGGATAGCCACAAGGAAGCAGGATCGAACACATAAGCTGCATTACCCCCACATAGCCACGAGGAAGCAGGATCGAACACATAAGCTGTAACTACTATACATAGCCACAAGGGGAGCAGGACACAACATACAAGCTGCAATAACTACTCCAGCCACAAATGGCAGCACCTTTAGACAGACGAGGAAGCCGGAGCCAATACGTCACATAGGCCACGCCTACTTCATACAAACGCAGAGCGGGAGCGAGAGGAGGTCAGAAACATATGGTAGCCCCGTGGCTAGAGGACAGGTCAGCTGTTTGTCGCTCCACGTGCGTGTCAAATACATTCCCCTCCTTTTGCTTCGTAGTTACCATACCGAAATACTTTAACAAATAAAGTGAGTTAAAAGCGATCCGGTTTAGAATACTTTCTTCAAGAACACGGCACTATGCAAATAAATGTGACTTTCAAGAGTGTATCAACTTGGTGGGTTGTAACCGGAAGGTTGCTAGTTCGAGCCCCGGCTCCTCCTAGTTGAGTGTCGAGGTGTCCCTGAGCGAGACACCTCATACTGACGAGCTGGCTGTCGCCCTGCATGCATGACTCCGCCGTCAGTGTGTGAATGTGTGAAGGTGTTGCTAGGGTTTTCTGCAACGGTCGTCTGTACAGACCTGTAGTCCACAGCGCAGGTGGCCAGCTGAGTGTGGAGGACAGTAATGACAGCAGGCGCTGTGTATCCCAGAATGGGGTCGTCAATCACGTCCAGAAACTCAACGAGCTGCAACCACAAAACATTTAACACAACACGGACACGTTAAAAGGATTAGGCTGTCGCCATTCAGAGCAAGAATAGGGTAGATCCGGTGCAACAAATATCGGCCATTTTCATAGAAATCATATATTAACTCTTGGGATGAATATGATTAGACGTTCTTTGCCCTCCTGCTCTTTTCTACTCTTCCTCGCCCGTATGATATTAGTAGAGATAACTCATGAAGGAGCTGCAGTGCAGGAGGAATGAACACGACGAGCCACGAGGAATGAGTGACAGCAGGACGGTCTCCCTACCTGCTCGTACCAGCTGTGGCCGGTTTGGGTCACGTAGTGCCGCATGGTGGCGCCCTGAAGTCGCACAGCAACCAGGAACTCCTACCACAACAACATGAGAAGGAGTGGGTTGGATTAGTAAAGAATCAGAAAGTACCACTGTAATACAATATAACACATTCAGTCAGCTTGTGTTCTGGTTTGATTGAGATTTTCGGCTTAGTTCAGGAGGTAGAGCGGGTTGGCTGGTAACCGGGAGGTTGCTAGTTCGATCCCCGGCTCCTCCTAGCTGAGTGTGGATGTGTCCCTGAGAAAGACGCCTCACCCTAACTGCTCCTGACGAGCTGGCTGTCGCCTTGCATGGTTAACTCCGGCGTGAATGTGGCGTTAACCGTTTTAAGTCACTTTGGATAAAAGCTTAATGCTAAATGCCATTATACGATCTCCATTAAAGAAGTAATATGTTATACATGCTTTCACTTCACTACCGTTTTGAAGGCTTAAGTTTAGGAGCGAAAGAGGCTAACCCAAACCCAATCCCCAGGGTAGCCATTTTAAATGATTGGTACTGGTAACGCTGATGATGGAGTGGCTGAGGCCTGATCATTGGGAGAGAACCACCTTGACGTTCCTCTTGGGGTCCAGGGAGATCTTGATCGCCGTGGACAGCATCTGCAGCCCGCTCTCCCTGCCGCTCACGCTGCTCACCCCCGCCTCCGTCTGGTAAATGGTTGGGTCCAGGTTCTTCGGAACGCTAAAGTTGGGCATTTCCAACCGTTCTGGGATGGGGGACTCTTTCATTGCAGCTGTTAGAGAAAATAATGAAGGATCCATTAATCATTTTCTGGGGGCGAAAATCGATATTGTAAAAATACGGAAGAGGATTAGGGCCACAAGTGATTCTTTTAGAGTTCTGACTTTAATCTCAGAACTCGGGGTCATAAAACTGACCTTTGTGATAAAGGTCCACTTTCTTGCTCTCCAAGCACAGGAAGTTGAGATTTGGGTTGTTCTGGTGCTGTGCAACGCTGAATATCTTCCCTCCTTCCAGGTCCAACACCAGCTCCCCATGATGGAGGTCCTATTAGTATGAGTATAAAAGGGCAAAATCAATAGACTAATCCCTAAATAAAGACTAAAACCCAAATTAATGAATTCTCCCAGAATGCGCTGCAGTGGGTTGGCTGACCTTCCTGTCCGTCATGGCCTGGAGGCGGCCCTTGCCAATGACCACAGTGAGTGTGAGGAGGCTGAGGTTGTGGTTCGGCCGGGGCTGGGACGCTCTCTTCTCTGCTGAGTCGTCCACCGAGTAGAAAGGAGCGTCCTCCTCTTCCGAATCAGAATCTTCAACACATTTGAAGTATACCTTTGTTTAAAAACTGAATCGACATACAAGTCACAAGCACTCTCACTCGATCCTATGGCGACATAGATGTGTATTTAATGTAAAAATAATAAGTCTTATTGTTTTTGTACACCAGCGTGGATCCAGGAATTGACTGTGGCCGATACTCCGCTATTTTGTGATGACTCAAGAGTTGTTGTAATGAAACATCCCAAATAAAGTTGTGTATAACGTAACCTAGGCTAGTCAAAACTGTGCTTTGCCACGTCTCGCATCATCAGAAACGATTTAAGAGTTTCCAACACAGCAAGCCCATAATGTCAGCCCATAATGACAAATCATTTCTCACTCTATTGTTGAATAATGATCAGAATACCGTTACATTCCTGTGCACCTATACTCACAAACCTCGGTTCCACTCACCGAGCCTGAAGGCCGACTTGCACAGCTGGAACTCGTTGTCGTGGTGACGGCGGTTGAGGTGGGCAGCGACGGGGTGGAGGAGGTCAGAGTGAGGAGGGGGCGGGGGTGGAGGAGGGGGCTCCCACATTAAGAGGTCATTGTTGATCCTGCGGGTCGAGAAAGAACGATGGATAAAAGGGAGGGAAAGGTGTGTGAACCTGGTGTGAACCTGGCGTGAACCTGGCGTGAACCTGGTGTGAACCTGGTGTGAACCTGGCGTGAACCCGGTGTGAACCCGGTGTGAACCCGGTGTGAACCCGGTGTGAACCCGGTGTGAACCCAGTGTGAACCCGGTGTGTGTGTGGGGGGCGCCACCTGTTGTAGAGGCTCTGGAAAGCCTGCTTGCTGGGCAGGAGGATGTAGGCGAGTGGCAGGCTGATGTCCATGGCACAGCGGCAGTGGGCCACACAGTGGGCCTGGAACTGAAGCATCTCCTCTGGGTCAGCGGGGATCACCATCTGCACCCCGGCCAGGGGGAGGGAGGGGAGGGGGGAGAGAAAGAGAAGAGAGATAGAGAGAAGAGAGGGGAGAGGGGGGAGAGATAGTTACAGGGAGATGAAGAGATAATGCATGGTTCAATAAGAGACATGGAAAGTGGGGGAAATCAGACCAAATGCAAGGTAAACGGGGTAGAGAATTAGAGATAAACGTGCAACAAGTTATAGTCAGAGCCTGACAGTGTGTTCTGGACGATGGTCCTATTTGTGTGCAATGCGGTCCTCATGTGTGTGAGAATATTGTATATGCCTCTAGGTTTCTCCCCAGGATTTTTTAACATGGTTGCAGTATCAACTCAATTCCTTATTTTTTTTTACATGTAATAAGTTGGCGCTGTGCAGGTGCATTGTTGCTCAACTCCACTAATACGCTCTATGTGCCTGTATGTCTGTTGTTACAAGATGGCTGCTTTAGCCTGTGAAGTCTGTGTGTGTGGGTGGGTGCCTGTGTACATCTCAGCGTAGCAGTGCGTGCCTGGCTGTGCCCCGTGCGTGCCTCACCTCCTCGGTCTCGAACATGGTGCGGTTGGAGGAGAAGGGGGAGCTGGTCTTGTCGCCGATGTCACACGGGCTCTCGAACGACATGGTGGCCAGGTCCCGGGCCAAGCAGCCCAGCCCGCCGCCGGGCCCCGAGACCAGGGCGTCCCCGCCACTCACACGCACCGATAGCCTGGGAGGGGCGAGGGACAGAGTGGGAGAGAGGGAGAAAGAGAGTGGGTGAGTGAGTGAGAGAGAGTGAAACTGGACCCTAACTTGGTTTTGGTTGTATCACTAAATGAATGATTAGGGTCGATCAATTTGATAACATTTGGTGTTGAATACCCTTTATGCTCTTCATTTACAATGGACATACCCACATCCCATGCCAAAGAGCAATAAAAACATAAATGTTGGTCAAAAAAGATATATGTCCATTGTCCAGATATGTCCATTGTCCAGATAAGCGTGTGGGATATTGTGTGTGTAAAGGCAAAGGAGTTTTGGACTTGAACTTTGTCCCAGTCCAGAGCATCATTCTCCGGGAGGAGTACATGGCTGTCTCCTGGAGGGGCTCACCTGGGAAGAGATTCACCGTTCTTCTTCACCCTGATACAGGGGAAGGGGTCTCCCTCCCAGCCTTCATAGGACCCTGGGAGAAGAAGGAATCAACATTCATTGAAGAGATCTAACATGCAGAAATAAAGGCTGTTGCTGGATGGAGGCGAAGTAGATAACTGAGGACCTGATGTAAACCGAGCAACGCAAATGTATGTTGACAGTGCGTTATCTGAGCCTGCTATTCTATGCATTGGCAGGATAATACAGGGATCCTATAGCCCCCACTCCCAATTCTGGGTTCACGCCCTCATTACATGTATCCACATTCAGTATATCAAATATAAAGTTTAACTGTGAATAAAATGCCATTCCGACATTAGAAGTTCATTGTCCTCTACTCTGTTCCACCCAGATACTTCTAGGCCCCACTGCCGACGCTGACATTAGCCATCTTAGCATCTGCACCATTTATATTTACATTCAGGGCATTCTGAAGCTTTTATCCAAAACAATAAGTACATTTGTCAGTGAAACAATATTTCGCCGTTGGTACTGTAAGGATGTTCATAGAAAGAATTGCAAAGCACTTACAGTCACTAGTTTAACCCATTTCCCGTATACAGTAAAGATAGCAAGGATATGACACAACTCAGTACTATAACTAAGTACCACATACATTAAAAGTGCGTACATTAAGTGCAAGGATGTCCAACATACAACAAGTACGAGGGGAGGGATGGGGTGGCTATGCAGAGCTGAACGCTGAACACCACCTGAGCACCACGGACGCCATGACGGTACGACCGAGCCCTCACCTTGCAGGTCGCTGAAGGAGGCCTCGAGGAGCTGGGTGAGGCAGTGGGCCTCGGCGGGGGGCTGTCCGGGGGGCTGCGCCCGCTGCTCCCCCTGCAGGTCCGGCGCCTCCTGGTGCCGGAGCTCCAGGTCCGAGAGCTCCAGCACCAGGGTCTCCTGCCGCACTGCCTTCTGGGTAGGCGGCCGCCTCTCCGGCGGAGGCCGCAGGTCGGGCACGGGGAAGCGGAGCCGCAGGACGGCGTGCGGAGACGACAGGGAGAAGGAGGAGTACAGCTCGCTGCTGAGGACCTGGGGGGGGGGCGGCGTACAAAGAGGGAGGTTATTGATCATTTATTTAATACAGACAAATACAGTGCACATCGACAAACTGGGAACAGCTATCCAATGTAGGTATCATAGTGCTCATAGTGGAAGCTCATTTGCAACAGCCCTCCCTGTAAAAAATAATTGATTTTTTTACAGAAAAAGACAAAATAAGATAAAAGAGGGGGTGATATTATTTAAGGCTTTAGGCCAAGGTGGGAGGGAGCTCTGCCCAAGCTGCTGACGGTCGACTGCCGTGCACAAAGGCATCACAATTCGGTGTTTATTATCTTGCAATGGCTAAGCCTTGTTCGAAGCCACTACTGGTTGTTTAGCCTGGATTGTTTAGACGTGCGCCCAGTGCACTCAGTAAATAACAAACGGGAGTTAAGTTTGACAATAATACGGCAGGTTTATTATCCTTCATAAATCCATTCACCGGCAATAACGTTAAGTCATAATACGCTTCAGTAAAAAGATTAACAAACCGATTTCCTGATCACTATCACACAAAGGGCACAGTCGAAAAACTGTTCGCTGCCGAATTAACAACACCTGTTTCTCCATTTCCTTGGGTTAAATGACCTGCATGGCTGACTGCACTTAACCTCAGCCACACCCAATACAGCCCCCTCGTGGTATGGAGCACAAAGGATGAACATCACTGAATAGATAAATATGGCTCCTACAAGTAGTAACTTACTAACTACTTTACAACTTTACAAATTGTAAGAGGCATATTCATTTACACACACATTTTGTAAAAGGCACAAGTTGTGCTTTTCAACAATTGCTTCTTAATAAAAAAGTATGTGTGTGTACGCCTGTGTGTGTGTGGGTGAGTGCCAGTACCTGTGTGGCTGCAGGCTGGGGGTTCTGTGTGGGACAGTGGCTGAAGGCCCTGCTTAGGCTCCCCAGGCGACTCAGGACGTCCAGGTCCAGCTCCGCGCTCAGCTCCGCCAACTCCACCTTCACCACGCTGTCCCGGCGCACCACCCTCTGTCGGCCCTGCACACACACGCACGCACACACACACACACACACACTTAAAACAAAGCCATATACAAACAAATAGCATTTTCGAATATGACTACATCGACAACATTGACCGCCAGATATCGATGCTAGTGAGCGAGGGTTGGCAGAAGCAACCGGGTTGATTGATTTCAAACAAAGAGACACGTAGTAGCATGTCTATAAATATTGTCAGACAGCCCCAGTGAAACAAGATGTTCAAACAAAGGGTGTAAACTGCAGTCACTTCAAATGTAGCAAAAGAGCATTGTGTATTTGTCAGTAATAAGAGAAGGTTTAGCTACCGAACACTCACTGTATATGTTTTTCAGTCATTTGACACCAAAGCAATGGACTCACTATATGGTTTTGTTTGGTTTTTCACAAAGTACTGCATTTTTTGTGCATTTAACAAAGTGTGGGTTATGACTCCCCCCTTCCGCCCTCAGTCAGCTACAACCACACCTATAATTTGATGCGATGTAATGTGCAAAATGAACAGCTCGTACAGTACAGCAGAGTGAGTGAGAGAGCTAGTCAGAGAGAGAGTGTGTGCTTAAGGTTACCTTGCGCTGCTGCTTCTCAGTGAGGCTGTAGTGGAGCTTCGCACAGGGTCGGGGAGCAGTACCCAGTGTGAACAGACCCGCCTTCTGGAACTGGAGCAACTACACACACACACACACACACACACACACACACACACACACACACACACACACACACACACACACACACACACACACACACACACACACACACACACACACACACACACACACACAAAGAGAGGAGAGCAGGAAATCAATTGATCTATTCAAATCGTTAACTCCTTAGGTCTGGCCGGTGATGAAGACAGACAGTAGGACAGTAGGACAACAGACCCAGCCTTGATGTTCACGCTGTATGAGCCAAGGAAAAAGACACTGCACGTTATTCCTGCGTGTCGATGGGTCACTGTGGCTCGGACAGGGAGAGGAAGCGGGGATGGTACCTGGCAGTACTGCGGCCCTCCGTCCCCCCAGAGACACTCCAGCAGCTCCAGCCGGCTGAACGACAGGTCAGAGGTCACCGATCGGCTGTGGCGCCCGCCGCTCCTCGTCTCGCACGCCACCTGCACTGCCGCCCCCGTCAGCCTAGGATGGATGGAGATGAGTGTGTGTATGATTGATTGTGCGATCAAAAATGAAGGAGTAGGTGAGCGTGCGTGCGTGTCTGCGAGCACATGCGTGTGTGCGTGCGTGCGTGCGTGTGTGTGTGTGTGCGTCTGCGCCCGTGCGTGTCTGCATGTATGCGCGCCTGTGTCTACGTGGGTGCTTGCGTGGTGTGTCTTTGCGTGTGTGACTCAGCGATTGTACGTCTGCGTGTGCGTGTCCGCGTCAAACGTGTGTGTGTGTGTGTGTGTGTGTGTGCGTGCGTGAGCCCACCTGATGTTGGAGTGGGGGCAGGCCTTGGCGAAGCTGCTCCGGAGTTGGGTGAAGTCCCTCTCGCTGAACATGCTGTCCTTGAAGAAGGCCAGCTCCCGGAAGAACACCTGGGCCAATGAGGGGGCTCCGGCGGCGGCCGGGGGCGGGTCCTCCTGCAGCAGGGTCAGGGTGAGGCCGCCCAGCGACAGCCGCAGCAAGGCGTCTGGCTTCAGGGGCTCGGACTGGCCACTGTGGGAGCGGCCTGGGGGCGGGGCAGAGGGCTCATCTCAAACACTAAAGCTTTATTTATACTGAACATTTTCAAATGAGGCAACATGATGGAGGGAGAGACAAATATACGCAAATGCATAAAACGTAATAAATAATATGAATATAAATATGAAATATTTCCATATGAAACTGGATTTGAATATAATAAACACTAAGCCCTAGAGAGCAGCTTTTCATAATCGTGTTTGTGTGGCGTGATTTGTCAATATTCATCAAAAGGATCAGAAAATAAATCAATAAAGCAGAGGGAACTGTGAAAAGCTACAAACTGCGTTATTAAAAAGGAAAGGATGCCAAAGCATCATTTATGTTTAGCCATGACCATCTTGGAACCTTAGTGCATTGTTGCATGCACCTTGTCCAGTTCATCTGGACTAGCTCATCTCAGCTGTGATCTAACGGCCCCTGGCAGAGCGGTGCCAAACCAGAGGCAGGTGGTTACCTCTGGGGCGACTGCTGGCCAGGGATAGGCTGGACATGGAACCTGCTACAGGATAACGTCTGGGGTAGTTTGACATGCCCTGGGAGGGAGGAGTAGATCAACATCAGCCTTCAAATAACGAAATAGGGTGTTCATCTGCTGTTACACCGATTTTAAAACATTAGATCACTGCGCTCTTTGAAACACAGTTCCCAAAGTCTTCAATGATTGAGCTTAAGCTGCCAATAATATCATGTCAGTTCAAAAGGATACCTGCTTCAAATGAGGATCTCGATACAAACATTTAAACCCCACCACAGATGAACAGACTAACCGAGCAAAATATGGACAGAATGGAAAGAAAGACCACCAGGCAGATAGTTAGGAGCCACAGATGGTTTTATGCAGGGAGGCACCATAAGACAACGGACTGGAAAGACAGACAGACAGACAGGTGGGGTGGCGAACAGACAGAGGGGGAAGGTCAGGTACCTGGGCCGGCTGTGAGAGGCTGTTCAGGCTGAGCGTTGAGGACTCCATGTCGCTGTCGGAGAGCTCACTGCCGGAGCGCGCCGACGTCACACTGACGCTCATCACACCGGGACCCATGGAGTAGAACATGTCTGAGCACAAGGAGGACACCGCTCAGTCACAGCCAAGGGGGGCGGTCATGCGGCCACGTGTATAAAACATGGCCGGGTTGTGCCCGCTTTTCACCGTGTATTTGCTCGCGCGGGTAGACATACTTTACTCGCAGGACTGATTTGCGCAAGTTTGACCATGCAAATTTAATTGCGTGGGTATAGGTGGAGGGGCTTCCTCTTGTGAACGCCAATTTTTTTTTCCGCCAATTCACCATGGCCTTCATAACCCCCACTACGAGTCTTGTTATGGAAGTTGTTATGGAAGAAGTAGAGACGTCGGAGAACCCAACGCCGCTGTTATATTATCTGGAGGCGCACGCAACTTTTGGCTCTGATATTATACACATTATATATATCATATAGGGTTATATAAGTGTTCGCCCGAGTAGAATCACGCAAAAATCTGTGCAAACCAGGGTGTTCACACCTCAGCATTCATCAATTTGCTTTTTTTTCTCGCTAAAGAATTAGCCTCTAGATGCTTCTTTGCATTTACTTTGTATGGATTCGCCAACGCCCATTCTTTTTTGGTGTGAACGGTCAGTCCAACATCTTGCACATAATACAGGGTTCGCAGCATTATCCAAAAAGCGGTGTGAACTGGTACACTGTGGTCGCTCTGCCTCGCCCACTCATAGAGATTGTGAAAACCATCATCTGAAACCTGTAGGTGTGTGCGCATATATAGAATGTATCTCTTATAAACCGCCCCAACATGTGAACAGGCAGAGACGGCAGTGAGCGTGCTCGGCCTTTTGTATATCCAGATTCGTTTTTTAACACGAAATCACATATGTGAAAATCAAAGTTGTAGATTCTACATATTACTCTCATGTAAACCAGGCCAATGTATTCAGATGCGAAAACAAAACTGTGTTTCCCATTGAAGATGTCCTACTACAACCCCACCCTCCCACCTCCGTTCTCCATCCCGTAGAGGAAGGGGTCCATATCTCCGTCCTCGTCCCAGTCCCGGTCCCGGGGGCTGGAGTCCAGCTGTTTGCTGAGGTCCTCCTCGATGAGGCGCAGGTCGTCGGGCTCCAGGGGCTGGCTGTGGACCCCGGGGCCTTTACTCTCTGGCTCTGGGGAAGGGGGGGGAGAGAAGGGGTCTTTGTGTTGTGTGAATAACAACAGATGTTATGGGCCCTTACAGAGGCCTATAGATGTGCTGACCTTTTGATATTGAGTTCAGAAGAAGCTTAAAAAGTGCAGAGGAAGGGAACTCTGATGTGTCACACAAAGCAGACCAGTGGAAATACTGACAAAGGAGGACGCTCAGGACGCACTGCGCTGGATCTCCAAACATATCCCTGATTTATGGGAGAATTATCACAGGGAACGCTCTATGAATACTTCCTAACATTACGGGAGAATTCAAAACAAGGCATGCAGTGCAGGCGACCCCGTTATCCCTTTACAAAGTTCGATCCACTAGTGAGTTGTCACTGCGTGTATTGAAGCTAATTTGGATGTATGCAATTAAAAGGCCAAATCATTCTGGAACCACTCGTCAGATGGCATCTATGGACCTGAATACACTCCTCCATAATAGTAACGATCTTGGCAAACACTGGCAGCTTGTGTTCCTGACTGGTCGGTGGGAGAGGTGTCAAAGTCTACCATTATTCTCCCCGGTCAATTATTAAACAGGTACGCTTGTGGACGGGTGTCAGTGAACTTACTGACCTTGTAGATATTCTGTGCCTAACCCCCATTGCATTTGGATACCAATAAAACCCATTGGAAGGAGTGACATTATTGATAAGGGCTACCATAACCAACATGCTTGCCTCTTTTAAATTTGATCACTTTGCTTCCCTCCAAACTTAATTAAGACTAAAAGCCAAAGTGAATGGACGAAACAACAACTTAGTTCTGCCGACAATGTTGGGAGTTGTCGCGTGTTGTTGGTATGTAATGTAGGTTCTGTTCAAACGGACGTAACATGGTTGCCTCTTTGTTGGTGCCGTGCTACATTCTGGAACAGTAATATGTCCCATAGGGCTTTGCAATCATTAAAATGCGCCTGCGCGCATTGAACATTGTTGAGTGTTCTGTGGAAAGGGACACAACATCGACCTGACAATGTTGAGCTTCGCTTCGGTTAACATGTTGAAACATGCGCCAAATGTTTGACGGATTTCACACTTCAGCCAACAACATCCAACAAGTCCCAACAACATCCAACAAGTCCCAACAACATCCAACAAGTCCCGACAACACGCAACAAGTGCCCACATGCCATGTGAACGGAAGCAACATGTTGTGCCAGAACAATGTTGGGAATGGTTGGCCAACAATGTCTCGTCCGTTTGCATGGGACTTAGGAGAACTAATGTATAAAAAATGCAATAGAATGTAAGGACCAATCAGTGGATCAGAGTAGAGCATAGAGTAGAGTCTATGGTCAGTACCGGTGTCTATGCAGAGAGCGGCCATCAGGTCTGTCAGGTGGATGATCTGATCCGGGGACAGCAGCAGGTGCAGGCAGCCAACTTTCCCATCCAGCTCCAACTGATGGACACACACACACACACACACACACACACACACACACACACACACACACACACACACACACACACACACACACACACACACACACACACACACACACACACACACACACACACACACACACACATTTAGAAAACAGAGCGACAGGCGGCAGGACATGAGCGATAATACGTACATGCTGGCACCAAGCCAAACACACAAACACAAACTCACCTTTGGTCCGGGCAGCATGTCGTTCTGTTTGATTTTGACCATGGTCTCGATGAAGCCTGAGCAGCTTCCTATGAGGAGGGGCTGCTGGGTGGGACGGGAAGGCACCTTGGAGGGCGATTCCTCTTCTTCTTCTCCCTCCTCATCTTCCTCATCATCCTCCTCCTCCTCCTCCTCATCCTCATCTTCCTCCTCCTCTCCTTCACTAGCAGCTGCAGAGCCTTGGGGGGTGGGGGGAGCGGGGCCCTGGGCGGACAGGGACGGAGAGGATCAAGGGTCAGTAGGCCGTAGCTCGGTCCGACAGAGCCTGCAGCAGGGTGCCACTCCACGTCGGGCCTCCCGACGGCTCTCACAGATACAGACACAGCGCACTCCAGACCAAGCGGCCGTTCGAATCGTGTGCCCGCCGCAATCTGGCTGAGGTTTAGTTAGTTACCCTCACATTCCATGGGAACGACGATCCTAACGGAAACTGTAAGTAACTTGAATGTAGACGTGAAATTGAGTGCAACACAACACCCCAATGTATGTTGATCCATTTAAATTAGAGAGCTAGAGGCAGGGAGAGAGGGACAGGGGCAGAGAGGGAGCCAGAGAGGCAGAGTGACAGGTCAGAGTGACAGGTGACAGCTGTCCATCTCAAAAAGATAATCCCGATTGCTTCCACAACCTAAGCAAGGCTGTACGGGTGTCCCACCTGGTGTGTGCCAGTGCTCTCGTAGAAGAGCTGCACGGCACTGAGCTGGAGGATCTTGTGCAGGAAGGCCGGGGGCTGGTGGATGTCCACAGGCACGGCGTTCTGCCCGGCTGGCTCTCGCACCGCCTCGTCACAGTACTCTAGCCTACACACACACACACACACACACACACACACACACACACACACACACACACACACACACACACACTTTATTCAATCCAAGTGCTAGGGGATCTCATGTCCTAAATTTGTCTGCGGCTTGCTTGATGGGCAACAAATAGGATTTGACACGGCTGGGTTCCCTATTGACCAATCAAATGCTGACGGAGAGGGAGACGGCTCTTGCTCCGACACGGCACCCCGCTACACTGGGATTGTCAGGCCAGAGAACGCTTTATGCCCTGACAGACGGCGAAGCCCGTGTTGAAGGAAGCTTGGGACCTGTCTGCCTAGTGTACGGTGAAACCCACATACACCACACAAACATACATGTAGTAGGAATGCAATGGCTCATCTGTTCAACATCCAGAATGACTGTTGTTTCCCTCTAAAACTAATCATAGAGTTGGTGGATAGTTCTTCCGAGGAAGGTACAGAGTGGGAACTATGGAGTGACTTGCAGATCTGACTAGGTGGATATTTCACACAGACGTCAGCTGACTTAAGTGACAACACCAGGCCACTCGAATGAGCTGGCCAATAGGCAAGATATTAGCTTGACAGCACATAATTATGGGGATTGACTAGTTCTGGTCTAACTTTTGCTGAACTGTAGTAAAGTTACAGTAGAAAAAAAATGACGGTCACCCAATAAGGATTCTCCCATGTTGGTCAAAGCAGTTTAAATGAGGAAATGATTGCCGAAAAACGGCAGCTCATTACAGATCATTAGTCTGTTATAACCTCTGTTATAAACTCTCGTACAGTCAAATACACAGATTCCTTCTCCATCCTGCTTGGCTGTTAGGACACACATACCAGAATCAAGTTTCCAATCACATGTAGCCCAGAAGGGTTGCCAATGTAGGGAACAATACCAATATCATACATGCAATATCACCTCCCTATCTCCCTCCCTACCTCCCTCCCTTAGCCATGTGGTTACAGGCCCTGAGTATATACTGTTGGGGACACTTGGGCAAAGCATGGAGCACATTTCTCTAAACTTCACAAGTGAGCCAGCATCTTCTGCTCGTCTTCTGGGAGGCTACAGTACAGGAGGGGAGGTTAAGGGTGAAATCTGATCCCAGGCCACCATTTCCCCTGCAATCACATACTGGGACATCTGTGGTCAAATAGCAGCTGTTGTTGTTGTAGGGACTTTCAGGACGTTGGTCAAATGGAGGGTTGCATTCTACTCTTCACATTCGGCGAAGGAGAAACAAAGTGAATACGAAACAAAAATAATCTCTCCCTCCCACGTCATGGGGGCGGGGCTTACCGTTTGATGTGCATCTCCAAGGCGACACCCGTCTCCAGGTCCAGGGGCTGGTGCTCGATGCGGACGATGGTGTCCACGAAGGTGACTTTGATGCGACGGAGGACTGCACACACACACGCGCACACACACACGCGCACACACACACACACACACACGTCAAGGTTTGCAAATTTTGCTTAGCCAGACATCATAGCAACGTAGGCACTGTTTCATACATGTAATGAAAACGATATCCTTACCAAACGCTATCTGTAGGCTGCCTTAAAGGTAGGGTAGGACATTTGTTTTGGTGTGTACCTACCTACCAAACTCTGCCCACTCTGCCCTTGCACTGATTGCGCATTACCGGAGGCTTCCACAAGGATAGGCAGACCTGTCGCTAAAGCTAGCGCACTAGTCCCGTGTTTTGGGGAGGGTGGCTTCGAGGGAGGCCTGATGGGATGGGTGGGATTTCAATCTTTTGGTTGGATACTCTCTCTGGTTCCTCCAGACGGCCTACCGTAGCGTTAATGCAAAGTAATCTAATCTCTGGTGATGTTTGGGAGAAATGTTTGGACAAAACAGGAAGCTGGACTTGTTCTTGACGAAAGTCGGCCCGGATTGCAAAACGTTGTACATAGCGACATCACATCACTAAAGAAACGTTCTAAAAAAAAAATATATATATATATTGCAATGGCCTGTGTGTTACCAGAGTCGGGGCTTTGCCTTAAGTTTGATATTATCATCCTCTTCAGGCTGTGGCCGTCTCTTCATTCGAACCATCTGGCCATCGGAACTCCAACCTGCAGGGTTCTAAGGGGAACCACTTCAGGAACACAGATTTAGTCACCTGTCTCGATGGTCTGTGCGAACATCTCCAGTCCTTCCAGCGGAGCGGGCGGCTCCTCCGACGTCTCTGGGGGGTCCTTCAGACACTCCTGAGCCAGCTGCATGCTGGAGGTCATACTGGACGACCATCCCTGGGAGTCCCAACTCCCGCCTGAGCACAAGCACCAATTCAATCTCAAACAGCATTCAGCAGATGATCATTTGGATTGTGGCGATGACAGAAAACTTTGTCACATTGCTAGATAAACATTTGCTTTATTGCCACTGAAGATTTTCTCTGAGCTAATTTGGTTGATGTAGCCGGTATTAAATAAATATAAAATTCTTTGGACATTTATACGTTGACTGGGTTCGATTTATTTATTTATTAAGACAAATAATTGATCAGTCAATCAATGAAATCTGAATGAGTACCAGCAGTGATATTTAAACTGAACTGTAGTTCAGTTTTGTTATAACTGCTGTATGGGCCATGCAGCCAATTGTCAACCAGAGTATTTAGATGAAAGTGTCCATGCATACAATGCTTCAGTCCGGTCTTCTATTGGGAGGAAAAGGGAGAGAGAGGAAGCGAGAGGCAGAACAAGTTTGGGTTACCAGGTGACTTACTGGTTCGATACTTGGGTCGGCATGTTATCTGAAGGCCAGTTACTTCTAAGGTGCAGTGATCTGTCACAAGGGCTTGCCAGGGAATGGTCACTGCTATGCTGCTCACGAATCCGTCCACAATCTCCAGAGGGGCACCGAGAGATTCCAAGAACTCATTAACCGCCTATTAAGAGCACAAACAAACCAGGAATGGTGGACGTTTTAATGTCATGTGTTTTCTATCATGGTGTTGGACAGAAGAGCCATGATTTAGGTAATGCAGGCAATGTGAGAGAACAATAACAACTGGACAGATTCTGACACTGTTATTCGTCGCAGGTTATTATAACTGCTGGTCCAAGAGTTTGTAAAAGGGAGACACATGACGTTGAGGATTGTTGATGAACTCGACTCCCAATTGCGAAATAGTCGAGGGTGCACGAGTTCGACAAAAACATGGAGTGTGGGCTGGAAAGTTGACAGCCTCTCCCAACGCCAACTCACCCAAACGTCGAGGTTGATGTCTTTGATGACACCACTGCCATTGTACAAGTCCAAACCCAACTGATCCAAACTCAGTCGCTCCTGCAAGAAGTGGCCGAGGTAGTGTTGCAAGAGGTACCGACAGGCCCGCTTCTTGATCGAGCCTGACCAAGGGAAGAGCCAGCGAGACATGGGGCTGGAGACAGGGGAGTGAGGGAACAAAGAGGTGGCAGAGGAGAACACACGCGAGAACAGTCCTCTGGCCACTGCATAACAAACCAACAAAAGTGTGCAAGCAAAGACTGAGCTAGTGTTAGCTAAAGAGGGGCTAGGGAAGGGGGTGAACCGTCACTCTTTTGGTTTCTTGACACCAAAACTCGAAAATCCTTTGTGTTCAGGACCGTGAAGAATCCAGGCGGGCTTAACGAGATGGTTCACTTGCTATTTGTTGTTTAAGTTCACATTTTCCGACCACATCTGTCTCGGATTCAAGCGACAGGTCCTAACGCGTATCCCTTGTTTCTGGGTTGTTTATTGTTATACGTGAACTGGAGGTACGATAAACAACGGTGCGTGATGACGCCAGCCTGACAACTTCCGGAAGAGACACAGAAGGACGCCATCTTTGTGAGGTCTCAAAAATAAAATTGTAGTGTATCTATATTACTATAGATACGCAAAGCTATGATTCTAAATGCGTTTTATATTATTGTGTAATTCGGATTTTCACTGTGCATGTATTCTATTCTTTACCATCTTACGGTTGTAGATATACATATAAACCTATTATTAATATATTTTAAAGTCAAAGTAAAGTCTAAATATACACGAATAGCGTTTTATGAAGTTCCTACAGTGGGACATTCTGTTGGCCAAAAGCGGGGTCCAAATTGAGCTTCTCTTGTTCCGGCTGGGTAGGCCTACTGCTGGTCCTACCCCAGATGGTGAGGTTACCGGTCAGTATGGTCACCATGCTCTGCACATTGGGATAATCCGATGATCGTGGGAGACATCCACGCCGATGGCAACGCGAATCATGGAGGGGATTGTAACGGCCCTGACACACGCAGTGTTCTTGCAAACCGGACCCACCAGAAAACCTGATACCAGGGTTGAAACCACTTCTCAATTTACTATTAGCATGGTCAGTCTAATTTGCCCAGTAAATTGTATTTAAATAAATAAAAAGAAATACCCCCTACCCCTGTATTGCTTATGCCACAGTAGCTCATGCATTGTAATGTACATTATGCAAATTGTGGAATAAAATGATACATTATTTGTATTTTAAGTACTTTATTTATATGAAACAATGAAATAGTTTTGTGTACAAAATAACGAAGAAAGACTAAGATAACATTAAGAACCAAAATTTTATTATAAGATTTAGGTCAGCGAGGACATTGTTGTCATTAAAACAATGAAATCAAAATATGTCTCTTGGTCTTAATATAATCCATTGAACAGACCAAAGGATGGGGCTGGAACAAAAACCATAGAAAATAGAGCTCTTCGCCTGAAACCAATGTCACTATCCTCCTTGAATAACATCTTCACTTTATGAAGGCAACATCTGGGATCTTGCCATCCATCTAAAAAAAAGCAAAAGCATAAAGGTAAGCATGTTTAGCATAATGGTATTGCTGAAAAGACAATCACAAAAGTACCACATGAAGTTACAGTTATCAGGCTACCTTCAACTTTGTAAAGATCCCAGCAGCTTTGTGGAAATCCCATTCGTTGTCCTGAAGACACCTTCAGAAGAGAAAGACAAGAGACCACAGCATTTGAAAAGGCATTTGAATGGCTTAAGTATCAATCAGGTACTGGGCGATATGGAAACAATCCTCTTTCATTTAGTCATGACAATTGAAAGATTTCTTCCCAAATGAGGTCTGAACTATTTTTAAGGGTTATCCTAACATGACTATTGCAATACAAACCTCTTTATGTAACATTGAGGTTTGAAAGTACAGACTATAGACTACAGTGAGAAACTTAATACTTTCCTGCATTCCCACCAATACCAATAGGTGTGCCTGACTTGGGGTTGTACTCACTTCTGGGACCACTCAAAGTTCATGCCGGACTCGAGGGAGAAGGCCGACAGCATCTCCTGCTGGGGGGCTGTGAGGGTGGGCACGGGGCTTGAGGACGGGGTGGGGGCTGGGGCCACAAACGCCTTGCGTATCTCCTCCGTCGTGGCCATCCGGATAAACAGCTGGTCGTTGACTATACATAGTCTGTTAGGGGCAGCAAACACATTGTTACCATGTGATCGATATTCATGTTTACCGTTAAGACAACTTAATTTTAGGGCCGTCCAGCGATTAAAAAAAATAATCTTCAAGTTTAAACTTGAACTTTTCGATCACGGGGCCGAGCAACGTCTTCTCGTCTGCCTCCATTTTGTTTCAACGCAAATCACCACCGGGTCAAAGGGCACTATAGAAGCGCGTTTAATCGGCCTTAATTTTTTTAACGCGTTATTTTTTTCTGTGATTAATTAATCAAAATTTAACGCGTTAATTTGACAGCCCTACTTAATATACATGAGACAAGATTAGATGGCCTTAGACAGGAGGGGGGCCGCTTTGTTATATGTTTAACACTATGTAAAACATGTTGTTAGATCAACACTCAGTATGGACACAAGGCACGTAGCAGGAAGTAAGTCAATAGAAAGCGTTATGCATAGGCATTGAGGCTCACCCTGAATTGCCGGCTGGGACCGTGACGAACACTCGAGAGAAGGCCATGGTGGAGTCTCGCGATTTGCCTTCCACTGTGACAGACGAAAACAGACATGTTGTCACTCATAGACAACATACACACCTAAGAATATTACAAATATTGCCAACTTTGAAAGTCTGGTAGCAGACTACTGACCTTCTTTAAACACTCCACTGACAGTGAACGACAGCAGGGTAGTCTACAGGAGAAATCAGAAGAAACATGAACTCGGAGTAACCAAGCAGGGTATCTCCTGCAAAGACATCATCTCATTCTTACAGGAAAACCAATGTGGTTTATAGTGGTTCAAGTAAACAGATGTTATACTTCAACCCATCGCGCTTTGTAGCGCTAGGTGTTGAAGTATAACTTGGTGAAAGAAGTGGGTCTCACAATGCAGTTCACATTGCCAGTTTGTTGATTTAATTCGTGGTCATTCATCTCCCGACAATAAAAAGGTTATTATTACAGAGAGACTGACCACGGCACTAGTTGACATGGCCGTCTTATGAAACCTGTTATGTTGAATATTAGGTAGCAGATATTCAAGTACACAAACTGAACCTCACTTGCAGGCTCTCCGTTAGGCTACAGCAGGGGCTGGCCCAGCCGTTCATAACAATAACTGGTGTTTCCACAAACTTGCGCGTCAATCGCAGACACACTAAACATGTTCCACCAAACTCCAAGGTCTTATTGTATCGTGGGGGAAGATGTGGCCCGGGAAAGGGAAGTCTGGAGCCACCTGCTTGAGCTGCTGCCCCCCAAGCCGAAACCCGGATAAGCGGACGATGAGGATGAGGGGGAAGATGGCTGATATTGACATTCCTGATCATACGACTTTAAAACAACATAGTGCCACAGTATCACTACACCGCGCTCCAAATTATTGTGCAAATTAGATTTAAGTGTCAAACATTTCATTTTTCAATTAAATTCATGGATGGTACTGTGTCTCAAATATCTGCGTTTTCCCTTTGCTGTAAACGGGGCCTCAGGGCTCGTTGGATCACTGAAATCAATCACAGACACCTGTGATAGTTAGTTTGCCAGGTGAGCCCGATTACAGGAAAACTACTTAAGAAGGACGTTCCACATTATTAAGTAGACCCCAGGTTTCAAGCAATATGGGAAAGAAAAAGGATCTCTGCTGCCGAAAAGCATCAAATAGTGCGATGCCTTGGACAAGGTATGAAAACATTAGATATTTCACGACAACTAAAGCGTGATCATCGTACTGTGAAGAGGTTTGTGGCTGATTCAGAGCAGCTTTCGTGCAGATAAAGGCATAATGAGGACGATTTCTGCCAGACAAATTCATCGGATCAAGAGAGCAGCTGCTAAAATGCCATTACGAAGCAGCAAACAGGTATTTTAGGCTGCTGGTGCCTCTGGAGTCCCATAAACCTCAAGGTGTAGGATCCTCCAGAGGCTTGCAGTTGTGCAAAAACCTACTATTCGGCCACCCTTAACCAATGCTCACAAGCAGAAACGTATGCAGTGGGCCCAGAAGTACATAAAGACTAATTTTCAATCTCTCTTGTTTACTGATGAGTGCAGTGCAACCATGGATGGTCCAGATGGATGGAGTAGTGGGTGGTTGGTGAATGGCCACCATGCCCCAACAAGGCTGCGACGTCAACAAGGGGGTGGGGGAGTCATGTTATGGGCCGGAATCATGGGGAGAGTGCTGGTAGGCCCCTTTAGGGTCCCTGAAGGTGTGAAAATGACCTCGGCAAAGTATGTAGAGCTTCTGACTGACCACTTTCTAATTAGGACCTCCTAATGCTGCAAATTCAACAAATGACCATTTCAGTTCTTTACAACCTATAAAATGTTTTGAAACTTAATTTAGAACAGTGCATTTTGAGTTTTTTATTTTTGAAAAAAATACTGTTATCATTGGGAGGTTTGTTCAATAAAATTCGAATTATACTCCAACGGTTGATGACTTGAAAATTATACTGACTGTCATTCTCATTGACTATTTAGGAAAATCAGAGAAAAATGTCATTTGCATAATAATTATGAACGCGGTGTATGTAGCAGAACGTACTGTGTAGGTGTTCACGTCCACGTTGAAGGAGGCGGTGTCGTGCTGCGTCTTGGGCAGCTCGTTCAGGAACGCCACCACGTTGAGCCGTGTGTGTTTCAGCAGACGGTAGCGCAGGGCTGCAGGGGAGAGGAGGGCGCGTTCAGATCATCATCATGAGGGCGTCGTCGGAAATGCAACGCGCATCTGTTCCAGATGTGGAACCGACAATGGGAAAGCAATGGGCAAACGGATGAGCTTTAAGTTCTCAGCGCAATAGTATTGTCTGCACAGGAGACTCACTAGTGTCTTTGACCCTCTTCAGGTTGCGACTGTCCTTGTGGTACTCTCCCAGACTGCTCCTGTGGAGAGGGCGAGAGGTTACAACCGTCCTGCTGGGCGCCACATGGTCCGTTCAGAGACGCGTGTCCTCTTACTCAGACATGCATTTGGAGCATAGTCGCTTTTATCCCAAGTGACCACTGTCGGTACAGTAAGGTTGTTCATGGAACCAAGTGCCAAGCACTAACAATCACCAGGTTAACGCATTCCCCGTACACAACAAAGATTGCTGGGATAAGATGCTACATAACTAAGTACAACATACGACAGGTGCTTACATTAAGTGCCAGGACGTACAACACACATTTTGTTTGCATTGAAGCATGTCACTTTATACCTTGAAGGGTTCTGAGTGGAGTACGGCGTCATCATAGATAAGGAGGCCCCGTCGTGGTAGGCATCCAGCAGGGACTGCCTATCCCCGGAGTCGTATATGCTGTAATACCTGGAACACAATCATACGGACGCATGTACACAACCATAGCAAATAACATGGATACCGGTGAGATTGTGACTAGTAGTGGGTGAACCGGCTGCATCGTGGACAGAGACTCACTGCTGCAGGAAGCGGAGGATGATGGCCTTGATTTCATCCGAGCCAAAGCAGCTGCCCTGTAAATGGATGAAAACAAATAGATGTTTGATGTTTACACATTTTGCTAACAGGGTATGTCACTGACGAGCCTTGTTTGACTTCTCTGAAGGGTCCACTGAAATGCACAGAGGACAGCTGGGGTCCAACGTGTTCGACAGGCGACGCAGTGAGCCCACTCGGAGGTTGCTGCGCCTTCGATAAAGTGCTCGCACAATGCCGACAGACGGGACCTCGCGTCTCACCTTGCAGGCGGGGATGACGGTGGGCGTCTCCACGTCAAATACAATGGGTGGCGGGAGGTCTTGTCCGTCCTTATAGAACAAACGAAGATGAGTTGTGGTTGGGGGCAACACAGCAAGGAACACAAAAGAGCTCAAATTCTATCATTTTTCATATGTTCATCTGCCCAAAACCTTGAAATGAAACAATAAGATTATTAGGCAAATGCTGCATGCATACTATTGTTTTTCTTAAGTTTTATTCTTTTTTTCTCTACAAACTTTGGACCCTACAACTGACCCTACAACTTTTTACCTAGACTCCATTTCAATTTTCTACCCGGCAAAAGCTACATGCTAACAATGCTTCAACTATCTTTTTCACGTCATGCTATCTACACTTTCCAAGTTACTACCACGCACACACACCATCAGAACAGCTCAGGTATTCTTTATATTATCTCAAATGTATTCAAACTTGATCACATTAACAATTTGTTAATGTGTCACTTTATTGGTTTCCAACCATTTTATATATATTTTTTTACTCCATTTAGACCGAGTTCAAATCCCTTCCCTTAATTTAAACCATTCAACATTTCTTTACGTCTTAAACGGCTTTACTGAAACATATTTTCAACCTCACCTTGCACTTCAGCACTCACCAGTCTTTCAGCAGGAAAGGCATTTTCTAGTATTCATTTTATTATTGAGCAACAAGGGGGAGAAAATGTCCAAGCTTACCAATTTCAGGAGCCTGGGAAATCTTGTCTGCACGGCACTGGTATTGCAGGAAAACACAAAAGACAAGAGTTACAGAAACTAAGCTTGACTGGGCAAGACATCTTACCTTCACACAACATCCTTCTCACATCCTTCATCCTTCTCCCATACCTGCAGACGTACTACTCAACATGCTAACCTCATACGCATTAACAACAATCTAAGACAATGATAGGGTTGGGTGATTTCAGAATGAAATGTATAGCACAAATAAATTGAAAACTGTTTCCATGTCGATACCCTCCCAAAAATGTCTCTCGTTATAAGCAAGATTGCCAATGAATCTGGGGTCGTGCCTACTGCCCGCTGCCGTTATGAGGCTAGAGAGTTTTGATCCGACGTCACCCAGTCAGTAGGATGTGCTTGAGCATGAGCCTAGGATAGTGAAGGCTCAAAAAGGGCAGTCAGCACAATCACTTTGAGTGAGACAGTATATATAGATATATATACATAGACACACACACACACACACACACACACACAAACACACAGAGTAGTATACGATTATGTTTGGAAAACTCTAGTCTTATTTTCCACCACACAAAAATGCATCCGGAGACTAAAGACAGGATTATTATATTCAGACAGAATATGGAGGAGAAAATAAATAAATATTGGTGTTCTCAAGCTGGCTTGCTGTCATTAATTCTGCCAGAGATGGTAGCAGCTCATTTGGCATTAGAAACAGACATTATATGATGTGATCTCGCTTCATAATACAAGTTCCTTTCTTTTGTTGAACAGTTGACCCGCAAACCACGGGTGAACCATGTTATACATGATATCATGACACTGTGTTAAAGTACTTGGGCGGCAGTAGCTCAGGAGGGAGAGCAGGTTGGCCAGTAACCGCAAGGTTGCTGGTTCAATCCGAGTGTCGAGGTGTGGCACCTAATCCTAACTGCTGCCGACGAGCTGGCTGTCGCCTTGCATGGCTGACTCCGCCGTCGGGTGTGTGAATGTGTGTATGAATGGGTGATTGTGAGGCCATATTGTAAAGCGCTTTGGGTGGCCACTGGTTACAAAAGAAGCGCTATATAAATGCAGTTCATTTACTACCACTCATTCAATCTTCCTTGCTCGTGCACTTTTAATTTGTGCATTGCCCGACACCACACATAAAGTGTACTTACCAGACATATATACTCACCTACAGACCGGGCAGGACACCAGGCATGCACGCACACGCACACACACAATTCTCACAAACATACACACACACACTTGCTGGATGCTTGGAAACTAGAAAAGATAAAAGGTCTCACATAACCTGCAGCTCTAAGGAGGGAGAAAGATGGTTGAGGTTAGAGACCCCTCGCGCCCCCCTCCGTCCGTAGAGTCTGGTCCCCGTGTTGGAGCAGAGCCTACTGTCTAACCACAGACAATCACTAGCACACACACACAAACTCCATACTGACTAAATGAGGTCGACATGTTAGGCGGCTCCTGGCGACCTTTGGAGAGTAAAGCAAACAGCCCAGTGCAGGAGAAGGGTGAACTGGGAAGTCAGGAGGCGAGGCGGTTCCCACCAGCACCAAAGCGTTCCCCCACCTCTGCCTTTTGCTGTTGAATGAACAACATTTGCTAGAGTCAGATTCTCGAACCCATACCCGCGCACCACTTTTTTGTTTGTGCCAACAGCAGCAGCTCCTGCACTAAACAGGAGGATTCAGCTGCTGGAGGGCTACTACTTGTTTTGGACCCACGCCTTTAGGTTATATTACAGTCAGCGGGCAATTGGGATGGAAATGGTACTCAACTGGCTAGCGATATCTAGTGGATGTTCAACCAACATTGGGTGGATATATAGGCCCCGGCCCCACAAGGATGGGCAGGTTTGGATGTTTGGAATTGCATGTTCATTTGATGGCGCTTCAGGCAAGACTGTTTCTCAGTTTCACAGTTTCCGTATAGCACTATGTTCCAATATTCTTCTTTGGCTCTGATGTTTGCCACCAAGGCTCTCTCTGGCCTTTGCGTTCAGAGAGTTGCAGTGTTGTTTGTTATAAGCCACAGATCCCCAACTGAAGGATCCATTCGCAGAGTTCCTTTTGGCTCTTCCTCACATGTTTTTGTTTCGATTCTGACACATGTCCCTCCTCCACCTCTCAACCCAATGGCTTTTCCTGTGGTGGTTTCATCTCTTCTGGTCACTTTATGAGCGGGTGAGTCAGTGCTCACAGTGACTCGGCAGAGTAGTCGTGACTGTGCCTGCCTTAGGTTGTCCCGGGATTACAAGGTGGGATCTTACCCGTCATAGGCTAACCAGCCTTCCATACCGGCCTGTTGCAGGATGCCGATTGGGCAAAGATGCCAAGAGGGGAGGGGAAACAATCAGTGGCTTTCACTCACCCGTAGAAGTCTAGTTTGATTGGTCCAAACTGTTGTCAATTCTGACCCAAGAGCTGGTATGCCTCCTCTCCAGTAATAAGCCTTCATTGTACTTAAAGAACTCCACAAAGGATGGTTTGAGTTAACCTGCATACACCACAGAACAGTGGTGGGGAATGATAACGTTAAGATATTCTAAATTAATTTCAAAAGATTGAAACTGAATTTTATTTGTGGCGGGATTAGCACTTTTTTTGAAGAAGAAGTCTGGTGGGTGAAGTAGCCGTGGGCAGCTGGAAACCGCTTCACATCGATACTTTCAAGTTATTCATCAAATTAAATAGGAAATTAGTAGCCTGTGTGTTTGTTTAGCCCCTATTATGGTGTAATGTTAGCAAACAGGAAAAGATAAAAAAAAGAACCACATTGCAAGGCCCCAGACTAGTGAAGAAGGTCGGGGATAAATGAGACAGAATTCCAATCAAAGGTGCATGCCTGCCTCCATAGTCCACACACACACACACACACACACACACACACACACACACACACACACACACACACACACACACACACACACACACACACACACACACACACACACACACACACACACACCTTTGCTGAGGAATAAGCATCATTAAACGGGTTGCCCAACATCTCCCCAACAGGATCCTCACTGTCGCCCAAACGAAGAGTTCATGGTTAGGCCAGGGTCTATCATCCCCACCCCCATCTCCAACTACACTCACCCTTCAGACACACCCTTAACATACACGCCCCCCCCTGTACCAGAAACGGTTTGCGGTGTGACTGACCTGATGTAGGAGGCCTGGTCTTTGAAGCTGTTGCTCAGAGGGTTCTTCTCCAGCCACAGCTCTCCCAGCTTCAGCCCTTTGATCTTGTCCAGCTCTCTGTCCGACTTCAGCTGAAGATAAGGCAGGTTAAGAACATTATTTAATTTAATCCCATACATGAGAAATTCATTTGTTGAAGCAATATAAACAAGTACCGAGATCGCTACTGCGAATCACACACTACATGCTTTTCTTTGTAGCGTAATTTACCTGTAAAATTGTTGGACTCTGATGAAATCTGTTTGATGAAATCAAACAGATTTCATCAAATGCCCAAAAAAAGTTATAATATGTCCAGCATGCATACAAAAAAAATGCCATGGGCACAACAGTTGATGCTAAACGGCCCTTCAATACAGAATGAATACTTCATGTCCCAGGTAAAGTGGAAAGTGCATATTATTTGCATTGTATTATTAGTAGAGCTGTCAGTTAAACGCGTTATTAACGGCGTTAACGCAAACCAAATTTAACGGCGTTAAAAAATGCATCGCGCGATTAACGCAATTACTTTATATAAAAAAAAAAAAAACTTTTTTTTTTTTTTGGCTCAAAACAAAGAAGCAGTAGCCTGACTGCTATGTTCAAATGACATTTGTTCAAAGCAGTCGTTTAATTGCACTATAGGCTCTTTTTTTGTATCGTCCTGTTTTGATCAGTGTATATGCCAATGTTGTTTTCAATACAAAATCATTTGCACAAGGCAAGCCGATGCACTTCACCATGTTGATAAGAGAATTAAAATGAGAAGAATTATGGGACAAAAAAAAATCAAGGGATATTTAGCATAGAAAAAGAATTTGCGATTAATCGCGATTAATTAGAGTTAACTATGACATTAATGCGATTAATCACGATTAAATATTTTAATCGCTTGACAGCTCTAATTATTAGGTGAATTTATTAGTGACGGGACAATGTTTCCCAACAGTTGTGTTCGAGTCTTATGGCAGATGGAATATAAGACCTGCAGAAGCGTTACTTCTTAAATGCTGCTGGGTGTAATGGTCTATAACTAAAGGAACTGCTTGGTTGAAGACAACCAAATCGATTCCATTTGACAACGTACACACACTTCACTGGGACGTGCTCGATGGGGATGTCGTTTGTCGTTCATCTTGAAGAATGTAATGCTGTTTTTCCCCGGGGTTTCTCTGGGCCGTTTTAATACTGTATGCAGTAGCCCAAGTCAAACGTGTAATTCAATCCCACCTCGTTGTTGGAGAGATTGAGGGTCTTCAGGTTGGGCACCTTGCCAACCAGGTTGGACAAATCGTCCAGCTTCTGGATGCGGTTGTTGCTCAGGTTTAAGGACACCAACTAACAGATGAGAGGGGTGATCACATTAGACATCTTTGGATATGGGCGTCATGTGCTTCATGACTAACAAAAGACAACAAGAAGGTTCCTTACCTCTGGAATTTCCTTTTCAATGATCTTGATGACAGCTTCCATAGTCGTCTTCCGGTTCAGAATGACGTCAATGTTCTGGGAGACCAGCTCTGAGACGCATAACGACAGCTTGGGGTTAGCAGGAGTCATGATTAGGGGTGGGTAAAAAAAATCAATTTAATCGATTTTTAAAAATTGTATATAATAATTTAGTTTTTACCATTATTATTATTTTTGCACTTTAATAAACAATGTCTTAATGCAATTTGCAGTGATGGAACGTTGTAGTTAAGTACACTTTCACTTGCAATCCCTTTCTAATTTCAAAATTACACTTTTGAGACTTCAGACAGTTTTGTTTACAGTTCAAGTTTAAACTGTCCAATTGACAAGTTTGCACTTAAAACTAGAGCTGTCAAGCGATTAAAATATTTAATCGTGATTAATCGCATTAATGTCATAGTTAACTCTAATTAATCGCGATTAATCGCAAATTCTTTTTCTATGCTAAATATCCCTTGATTTTTTTGTCCCATAATTCTTCTCATTTTAATTCTCTTATCAACATGGTGAAGTGCATCGGCTTGCCTTGTGCAAATGATTTTTTATTGATAACAACATTGGCATATACACTGATCAAAACAGGACGATACAAAAAAAGAGCCTATAGTGCAATTAAACGACTGCTTTGAACAAATGTCATTTGAACATAGCAATCAGGCTACTGCTTCTTTGTTTTGAGCCAAAAAAAAAAAAGTTTTTTTTTTTTTTTTTTAATAAAATAATTGCGTTAATCGCGCGATAAAAAATTTGACGCCGTTAAATTTGGTTTGCGTTAACGCCGTTAATAACGCGTTTAACTGACAGCTCTACTTAAAACCTGTTGTTTAAGATGAAGAGAAAAAATAAAGTTCATTTGTATTTTGTAACACAGTTGAGGCATTTTCATTATTTAAGAGCAGATTGAATCAATTCGAATCGTGATTAATCGATTCAGAACCTTATGAATTGAAATTGAATCGATTTAGGAAGTTGGCCAAGATACCCAGCCCTAGCCAGGATGATTAATAAGATCTCAGCACCAGTGCTGGAGACCAATCTCAATGTTCATGTAATTTGTGGCAAAGGAAGTGGAAAATAATGAATGAATGGCTCAATGGATTGGTTCCGGGACTGCACAGTGCCGGCTCACCTGGGTCCGTCCGGAGGGTGTTCAGGTCCAGTGCTTGCTGGGAGCCGTCGAAACGCTTTCCCATGCATTGCTGAGGAAGATTTTAACAAATGTTGAACATAATATTACAATTCACCCAATTCGACAGCTCATTCAATTTATAAATAGAAGGGCCTTGCATCGCATCTGTAGTGGGGGCTTACCTTTAAGAGTTCCAAGTCCTCAGGTTTCAGGTCCGACTGCAGGAAGGCCGGAGGGCCGCTCGCGTTCATATGGACCTCCACCTGAGGGGGAACACGTGGCCAGGTGAAAGACCGTCACACGTCAGGTCGACTGTTGCACTTTGATGCACAGAACTGGCCAAACATTAGCTGTACGTAGCAAGTGATAGATAGGTCAGCAAACCTTATAGCCGTCTGCGTCTGTGATCTTGTGGGAACATTTGTGAAGGGCGGTTGCCGTAGCGACGTCATCCACGTAGAAATGGGCCCTGTAGTTGTCAACATTGTACTGCAGGAAAAGAGGGAAAATGGTCAGAACAGAAGAAAAAAAAACATGTTTACCCCAAGTGGGATCAGCTTTTTGACATTTTTTTTTTCATACTTTTAATAGTACAAGCCTTGCCGCTAAGCCAATGAGAACCCCCACCAGGCCAACACAAATAAGATTGTCAACCTAGTAGGGCTGGCCCGAATTATTCGAAATACTCGTTCGGAAAATTAGTATTCGAAGCTTAAATCAGTATTCTTTTCACGTACGTGACGTTACCAGAGCTAGGGAGGCAAACTATAAGCGACACCAAGCAGAGAAGCAATGGAGGTGGAGGAAGAATAGATATCTTGTTTCCCTTTACTTTACAACACAACATTAGTTGTGTTGAAAAGGGTTCAACGGTGTGCAAGGGCCAGGCGTTTCAAAAGCGGCTGCTGCTGCTGCCAAAAGTTTCAACACGTGGAAAGCTGAGCGGTAGGGCAAAATCTGTGCGCGTTCACGCGGGCGGCAACCGCTTCCTGGTCTACAGCGTGTTTTGTTACCGCCTCCCCTCTGCTGCCCTTCCCTCATTTAAATGAATGGAGGCGGCGAGTTGCCGCGCGGCGGTCTGAAAGCAGCTTAACGCCTCAATAAAATTGAGCAATCTGACCCGCAATTTGATTAGTGATCATGCTTTATGTTTAACCACTGTTGTTTATCAGAGTGTGTGTGTGAGTGAGTGCGTGCGTTTGTGTGTATGTGAGTGCGAGTATGAGTGTGTATATTCCTAGTATCATGCCGATGCTCCTGTTTGTTAAAAAAAAATTAAGCATATGGAAGACACCGACAGAGATAATGTTTCAGTTTGAGCGGGAAACCCCCACCCGGCCTGCTGCTCCATCCTAGCGGACCAACCGACACCTGACGGGCAAACCTTAAAAAACGACGTTGGAGGGCAGCTACTCACGTTCACGGGGTTGAAGGGCACCGAGCAGATGTTCTGGAGCGCCGTCATCAGCCACTTCTTGTCGTACTTTCTTCCGTGCGGTATCTGGAAAACCAAAATCAAAGTCTCAGCACCGCACGTCTGTTTGGCCCCTGATCCTGACCCGGTTTAGGGGCACCTGCTCCGTCAACACTCACCGTCATCTTGTACCAGCCTGTCCGGTTCTTCCCTCCTCCTCCTCCTCCTCCACCACTAGAGTTCCCTCCTCCTCCTCCACCTCCTCTTCCGCCTCCTCCTCCGTCTCCTTTATATCCACCTCCTCCCCGGCCCCCTCTCCGGTCTCTGTCAAAGCGGCCGTCTCCTCGGCGATAAGGCCGGCTGTACGGCTTGCTGGGGGGGGGGCAGTCAAACACACATTCACACAGGGCTTCGGACACAGAGACTCCCGTTTGCTTTGATATCTGTTTCTTTCACCACAAGGACACACTTACGATCTGCGCTGAGAGGTGCCGTCCTGGGAGTTGTCGCTCATGGTTACATCGGCGTCCATGTCGTCAAGTCTGGATCGCGGTCCGGGGCCTGTGTAGTTGGCCTGGTGACCGCCCCTGGTTCTGTCCCTGCGGGGGCCCTCGCCATAAGAGCGTGCCCTGTGGGATCCCTGGCCTTTGCGGCCGCGGTATGGGGCCCCAGCCCTGTCATCATGCTCTGGGAGAGGAAACGAGAGCTTAGGTTATTGTTCTGCTGCAAAAGCACATCGACTGTTCTGCTATCGTACGGAAATAATTTTTGATGAAATAAAAAAACATTATAGGTTAATTATATCATAATAAAAGTGACAACAATACTTCAATATTTCGGAGCACCGATAAACAGTAAAAGGTTGCGTCCTATTGTTGTTTTGAAGGACATTGCTAGATGGTTAAACGTATTCCTCAATGGCAAAACTGGAGCCCAATATATATTTTTACCTCCACCGAATGTACAACCATTGCTTCGGACCTCTCTCGTCACAGAAAAGACATCAGGATCTGAAGAGAAAGGGATTGAATCATCAGAGCAACTTACCATTGTAGTAATGGCCGCCTTCCGCCATATTCCCAGTGTAACAGTCGGGAATTCACGGCCACGCACAGAATCAAATACACAAAGAGGACTACTGTAGTTATATTAGACTAGTGCAAAATACTTCAGAGCGTCATCATTAACGATCGCAATGCTTATAAAGATCGCAGCGTTAAATCTCTCGGATCAGGCTCAGAATTACAGGCTAGAAAAACACTGCGTGTTGCAATGATCGCTCAGAACTACAGAACTACAACTGTCATGCTTCCGCTTCCGGTGCACCTAGCATGGAAGAGGCGCAATAGGCAAAACAACAATGGGTTGGCCCTGTATTGGTTGTCAAACAAACATTTAACCATTAATGGAGATCACTGTATTGCTATATGACAGCATTATATGTAATTGCCATGGTTTAATAATTTCATATAGTTTCAAAACAAAAAGGCCTCGGACCACGGCCCTAGCCGACAGCGCCCCCTGAACTGTCACCCTCGTTTGGCCTTTAAATAACGTTCACGCATGTGGTCCAATAAACGGACATTACCATGCCACATATCTCATGTAGACGGCTTCTCCTGGAGCCGAGGCATTTACTATACACGGTGTTGGACCCCCAACGGTCCATGCTGGGGGCAACCCACGGTTCACCTACCTTCGTCCAGAACACGTGCGACCACCGCGAAGTTATGGTAGCCACGCTTGGAGAAAGCCATGGCTTCTGAGGAGACTAATATACTTTTTAAGCTTGAGCAAGTACCCCCATGCAAAAAAAAGATCGGAATTGAACGATTAGTTTATGTTTAGATTGGACACTATTGACTACTGACTTCTAAGTTAACTGCAACTTTATCTGGTGCGTCGGTCTTACTGTAACATCATCTGTACTAGTGTATGCCGACGATTCGTTGGTTTCTAAAGCTTGTACCCTAACCAACACCGTATGCTTCTGGTTTGTCTGTATAAATATTGTTTGCTGTCAGAAAGTGATAGAACAATTCCCAGCTTGACATTTGGAATCTAAAAGGAAAAGGGGAAGCAAGTGTTCTTGGAGCGGATAGGGGCGCCTTCGTGAATCTGTCTCTGGACGCGGGACGCGCGCCCCCTGGTGTATTATTATATAAACGGCATGCTATAGGATTTTCCTTAATGTCACTAATATCACTAATAACTATTGAAAAACCATTGCATTTCCATAAATATCAAGCAGATGTATTTTTTCTTGTGTCTGAGTGAGTGTTAGATAAGGATGGACCCTGTTGGTAAGGGCAAAAATACATTATGTGCTGATATTGATGATACTATTTTTTGGCAAGCTTTAATTGAGTATACATGTCCTTGAAAGTGTGTACAAAACAAGTGGATATTTAGTGGATATGTGGGCTTGTAGTCTACATGTCATTTGGTGAACGTCGGATTGTTGAGTGGTTCCAACTTTGTCTAAGCCCCAACAAACGTTTTAATCTTTTCACATACTGTCATAACAATGACTGGTTGTTGTGTTTTTCTTTTTGCTAGGGTGTCCATGTGGGGTGTATGTTTTGATGTTTGTATGCATATTAAAAAAAAGAAAAATATGTCATGATTTGTTGTCATGAAAGAAAACTGAAATATTGTCTCTTTAATAAGTGCATAGTTGAGCGTCAAGGAGAACACGCGTAATCATAATTATAATGGAATATCGAGCCCTGTCATCACCCAGTGTGTTCTGGTACGGTTGGATCCACTTGTTGTCGCATGTGTTAAAGTGTGTTTAATTCTTGCTTTGTTGAAGGGCCGTCCAGCAGCAAACGTTATATTCTACTGACACCCCCACTGTCCTCTGCAGCTCCCCTCTGTCTTCAAGCCCCCTGTGTGGGCCTACTGCTGCTGGGAGGCCAGGGTGATGGCCTGGTGCAGCGAGGAGGTGAGGGAGGCCAGCCCGATGAGGTACCCGTCCTCCCGGTTCCCCTCGGCCCACTGGACGTCGTGCCGGATCCGGTCCGGAGAAGGGGTGGTCTTCCCAAAGTCGATCATCCAAACGTTGGCCTTTCCGCTGTGGTCGTGGACAAAGAGGAGCGAGCTGCCGATCACCTGGCGGAGAGAGGGAAACACTTGTGTTGATTAAGTCTAGTAAATGACCTGACAGAAAGTACCAGGCGGCAGAGAGCATCATGCTTACATCATACATCGCACATTTTATTAATATAATAGATAGTATTGCTAGGCTATTAACTGATAACAGGTGGAAATATTGGACCTAGTGCATTATTGGTTTTACATGCAGAAAAGTTATTGTTTTATCATCTATAAATTATGTACCAAAGATTAAATTCTCTGAATTATTATACTTCTGTTGAATCAAACTTTAACAATCTTAAATGGGGAACATCTTTAATGGCGTCTTAATTCTCTATTAATTTGATGGTCATGCATGAATGCTCACTAATCTATTCATTTGATGGTCATATATTCATGCTCTTTAATCTCTATTGAAGAGCATTTCATATTTAATCTCTATCATTTGATGATCATATACAGTATGAATACTCTTGTATCTCTATTGATTCATTCCGTATTCATCTCTGGGTGCAGAGAACCAAACCAAACTCAATAAGTTTCCCCCGAGGCCCCTCCTCCTCCACCCACCTCATGGGAGCTGAAGAAGGGGGATGTATCCAAGGCGTCTCCCAAAGCCTGCAGTCTGCAGTGGTAGGCCGTCTGTCCGCAGGGGATGTTATGATGAGAAGGAGAAAAACCAGGGTGGTGACGGGCAAGTCGGTAAAACTAGCATTATGACTGCTGATGCGATTGAGTAAGTGTTAAGGACATTTGTTGAAGTTCACTTCTCCAGCACATCTCAGAAGGCCTATAGACGATCGATTATTCTGAAAAGGTTACGCCAAACGTTTTAAATAACCCGTATATTTTCTTAATGGTTTGCTGGATTCCTAATTAATTCTTAATGAATAGGCCAATCAACATATAATCTTGCCAGCATCCACAATATATAACTTCTGTAATACTGCAAACCAACTTTTTGAAAGTCAAAACAGACTTTCAACATTCTCCCATGATACAATTATTACGGTCGACTTGTTTTCCAAAATCTATTGAGTAATGAATACTTTCAGTTCATTTAGAACAAGCCCTTCCTGTTTCTGTGTTTGTCTGCAGGGGGGGGAAGTAAGCAACCAAAGCAGAACCCTTATTCAATATCACTCTCCTTAATAGATCAAACGCTTAGTACAGAGAGAGCGGGTACTGACCAGGATGTCTATGCGACTCTTGGTGAAGTAAAGGAGCACCTCGGTGACTTGCGCTAAGCTCAGCATTTTCCGAAAGTCCCGCTGAACGCTGCCGTTCTCCATCTGACAAAGAGAGAAAAGCCACACATCAATGACTGCGTGACCAAACAGTGTACCAATGGATCTGGAGAAGGGAACTAATCCCCGGGGTGGGATTTGAGAAGGGGACAAGTCCCTGGGTGGGATTTTCGAAGGGGTCGAATCCCCCCTACAAACACTAGAAACATTTTGAATATACTAGACCCTGGTGGCGGTATTGTGTCATGTCACGCTACCATGATGCCCTCAATGCGGAACCCGAGCGTCGAGGTGGAGGTGGTCGTATCCCTCCACCGCAGGTAGCGCCACTTGGTCACGGCCCCCTGCTCGTGCTCCTCCGCCGACGGGGCCCCGGGGTCCGCCTTCAGCATCTTGTGGTACATGTCGCTGCGCAGGGTGGGCTCTCTGTGACACTTCGCCATCTCATCCTCCTGGTAGGTCCTGGGAACAGCATTTATTTATTTATTCAACATTTATTTATTCAACCGGGGCAAATTGGAAAGCCTTTTCATCGAGGGGAGGGGCTGAAGGGGCTGCATATCCAAAAGTCCTGTCCATCACAGGAAGTGACACGTTCCCCTTTGTGACGACTGACGACCCCCCGCTTCCTGCCTTCCAGTTGTTTGTGGTCGTGGGATGAACACCGTTAAGCCTCTGGCTATTCTCCTTGCCCGAAGAGATTCTGGGGTTCTACTCATGCTTCGTTTATGTACCGGGGCGGGTGTAGTAGCGTCACTAGGTTAATCTACGACCCTGGTACCTGAGACTGGGAGTCTCTGTCCTTCATGATGCCTCAGGGAAAAGGATCGACATATACATTCACCATTTAAACATCACTCTACTCCAACTGACTCTTCCCCTATTAAAATCCATCTCCTGCTTGTCCCGAATATATCAACATGGTGCTAAATGAACATTCATTTTTAGAATGCTTATGTAGTTATTAGCTGTTGTGTAGCAGCTCATTTTGCCAGCCTTCACAAAACACCACGGGTATTGACCTCTTCCTAATGGGTTCACGGTGGTTCATTAAAAGGCGGTTGGTTACTACTACTACTACTAATAAATAGGACTCGCTTTTCTAGGACCCATAGTCGCTTTACACTGAGGGGCGGTAGTAGTAAAAACAACAACAGACATACGGCACTGACCCACAGGTAGATGGGGGGGCGGGGCAAGAGAAGGCAGTAGAGAAAAAAGGTGACCCCCAGTGTATGACTGCAGTAGGGTGGAGGGTGTCCCCTCCCCCTGATGGGCCCTTACCGCACGCCCATCTTCACGTCCATGATGACGGGCCGGGCGAGCCCCCCCAGGAGGTCCTCCAGGCGGGTATAGCGCTCCTCCCCCTGGGTCAGCAGGCCGTGGTACTGGGGGACGAAGGGCCGCAGCGGGTCCCTCATCAGGAGCTCCAGGCACGTGGCCTCCGTCGGGCTGAACAGCTTCAGCACCTCCCCGCCGTCACTCAGCTGGAAGTTGCCTATGGCAACGGAGAGCAGCGACGGGGGGAGGGAGAAGGTGTTACGTTTTGTGGTGTATGTGTGTGTGTGTGTGTGTTGGCATGCATATGCCTGTGTGTGTTGGGGTGTTTGTGTGTGTGTTAGGGCTTGTCCGGGTGTATGTATCTGTGCGTTTGTGTGTGTGTCTGTGTTAGGGTGTGTGTGTGTTTCTGTGTTTGGGCGTGTGTGTGTGTGTGTGTGTGTGTGTGTGTGTGTGTTTTAGCATGTGTGAGTGTGTTTGTGTTTTACTATAGTAACAATCTTGCCTTGATGCCCAGCGAGTTGCACCCAGGAGGGAGAGCTGCTTCTCCCCAGCGACCATTGCATTATAGTCTTTAGGGATTTCCAAGAAACGCCCTGTAGGGGAACACACCACATCACTCAAGGTTCTTCTCCTGGTTATATGAAGGAGTATTGTGCTCATAGGACCATTGCTAAGAGCAGAGTAGCGAAGAGCTTGTAGAAGTCACCTAATCCCAGCCCATGTGTTGGTCAACAGGGGTCTGTGTCTAAAGTACACTATAACCTAAAGGAACATGCAAAATCCATTCAAATCATACCGTATAAAGGCTTTCTTTCAAGCCAATGCAAATCGCCTGGACCACAGGTTAGGTAAACAAAGCTTTTCCATGGGAAGCAAAATGAGGTCATAGTAACCAACCTTTCTGTTTGTGTTCTGCCTGTAGTCCTGTGTGTCCTCTCCTTCGCTGAAAACCTCCTCGCTGTGGGCTGAGTGGAGGCCGAAGGAGGAGTTTGAGGAGTCAGAGGAGGAGAAGTGCAGGAGTTTGGAGAGGATGGGATGTGGTTGACAAACCTCTCCATTAACCCCCTGCAAGGTCCTTTTATCCGTCCTTCTCCCCCTCCTGCAAATCAAGCCTTCCTCCCCTTCCACCTCGGACAATATGCAGTGTGTGTCTCCTTGCTCCTGTTCCTTTGCTCCCCCATCACTCCCACCTCTCTCCCTGTCTCTCCTGCTCTGGGCCCCCTCTCCCCCTCCCCGCGCCCCGGTTCCCTTCGGCCTTCTCCTCCCGATCCATCGCTCCCTTCTCTCCCACCCGTCCAAGGTCATGCCGCCGTCCCGTTCTTCGGTACTCTCGACGCCGTCCCCCCAGTCCCGTCTCAGGATGGCCCCCCTCCGCTCCCCGTCGCGCCCCGTCGCTGGGGTCCACGCGTCCGAGCCAAAGGCGGCCGGCTCCTCGAGACGTAGCGCGTCTCCCGCGCCCCGTTGACTGCTGTCGTCGGGTGCAGGTGAACCACCAGTCTCGTAGTCGCTCTCAGTCTCCGGGTCGCTCTCTCTCTCCTGGCCAAGGCCCCCGATGGGCTGACTGTACGGGGGGAAGCTTTTAGTCGAGAGGAGTTTAGGCCTTCTGTTAAAAGGTCCGTGCATTGCCTGACCCCTGACCTGAGCCCTGAGTGACAGGCCCTGCCGCGTCCAGTCCGGTAGGTCGGTGGACACGTCGTCCTCCTCCGCTTCCTCTTTAGCGTTCCGCTCATTAAGTCCGTGGTCCGCGTCGTTGGTCATTTCCCGTCGGTCCTTTGGCTCTATATCCTCATGCGTGGGTTCCTCAGTCGTGTTGACCTTGTTTTCTGTTTCTAGGCCCGTTACTGCTAAAGGATGGTAAGAAGTCCATTCCATGTATTCCACTTTTAAGACACATGCAGTAAACTCCAGCAAAAGATGTTGCTGTAAACACAGGAACATAGGCCTACTTAAAAATGTCCACGGGCATTATTAAACACACATCAATCGAAATAAATAACAAGGCAGGAACTTTTAAAAAGATATTACGTACCTCGTCCCTCTTCCTCCCAGATGTCTCTCCTAAGGCCGGCCAACTCACATTTCCTGTTGCTCTTTATCTCACCATCTATTATTTTGCATGCAGTGACGCAACGATGTTCCCAACGCTTGGTGTAGGAACACCACTGTGGTGAAGGCCTGTTCTAGAGACGCACTCACAGACGTTATTCAAAACAGTCCGCAGAGCCCGGTACAACTATTAAAGAGCAGCCATGATGAATGGAGCAATTCTTGAAAAGAAGCTGTAGCACAGGGGTCACCAACCTTTTTAAACCTGAGAGCTACTTCATGGGTACTTAGTCATATGAAGGGTACCCAGTTTGATACTCTTTTGAAATAACAAATTTGCTCAGTTTGCCTTTAGTCATATATTATTATTAATGATTAATGATACTCATCTATGTGAAGACACTGGTCATGTTAATGATTTCTCACAATAATTATCAACAATGACTTAAAAAAGTTGGGAAAGAATTGTTCAAGAATGAGTTGTGCTATTTTTTAGAAGAGGCCTGCGGGCTCCTCATGTGGTCCTTGCGGGCCCTGGCACTGTGGTGACCCCCTGCTGTAGCACCTACACTTCCAAAGGTGCTAAGACTGTATATCTGGATAATAAGTGAAAATAAGACAATGGCCAGTATAGCATTTGTTTAATATGATCAGGGCATAGAAGCATAAAATTAACCAGAATAAATGAATAAATATTTCAATGCTTTACATTAAGAATAATCTTAAAAATCTTTTATTTGAACTTGTGCAGAGCTGTACAAAAGAAAGACTAAATAATCAAAACATTATATAAAAAAGAAGGTACTCTGAAGTCTAGAAATGAATGAATTCTGTATTAAGTTATACCATGCTTCCTACAGACATGGTTGCAGCTTTTCAATTACTTCCAGGTGAGAATGAAACACAATGAGAAAATCGACTTGGGATAACACAGGATAAGGATTGAGCAGGACCAGCATCATCTGTAGCCCATTCTAAACCTTGGACAACCTAAGACATCAACATTTACATTTAGGGCATTCAGCAGACGCTTTTATCCAAAGCAAACTTACAAGAAGTATATTTTTCAGGAGAAGGTGAAACAATATAGACATCATCATCAACATCAACCCTATATCCAATCTTTGTAAGTCACAACCACAAACACACTTGGAGGTATCAGGTGGTACTTGATTTGTGCTGCGGGTGATTCAGCTCTAACCTGGGCTGCTTCCAGTGACCTGCTGGGTTCTGCTGTGTAACATCGTGTCTATGACCTTCCTCCGCATCCAGATGTATGGCTCTTATTTGTAGTGGATCTCCCAGACTGTTTCTGTTATAAAACACCACACATCAACTTTAGTCTGTCTGCGTTGGTCCATAAATGACAATGTGTGTTATGTGTTGATGCCCTTATGCACACACACACACACACACACACACACACACACACACACACACACACACACACACACACACACACACACACACACACACACACACACACACACACGCACACACACACACATGCATATATAAACATGCAAATATGCACAAGCATGTATTACTGCTGGGAAACCAATAACAGCTTATCCTTGCAAAAATAAATATTATAGCCTTTAAGTTACAACCCTTCATGCCCAACATTAAGCATTCATATACGTCACTTTTCAACATAAATTGTTCACCGGACTCGTGGTCCCGGTGCCTCCGAAAACCAGCCTCATGTAGCTGATGAAGAGGAGCATGCTGAGGAAGAGCAAGTTACTGGACACGCCCACAAGTGCTGACATCACCGGGTAGTGGAAGAGCAGGTAGCTGATGGAGGATTGGAAATGATGGGAGAAGTCATTAGAATATTGCTTTGAAAATGACAATCATTGTGTACTTTTAACTTAATACACTTTATGCATGCAAGTTTTCTCGCAAAGTTGTCTCATCTTATCCTAGCTATCTTTGTTGTGTACGGGGAATGTGTTCACCTAGCGATTGTTAGTGCTTGGCACTTGGTTCTATGAACATCCTTAATGTATCGACAGCGATATATTGTTGTTTCTCCTCCTTCTGATGAATGGACTTATTGTAAAACGCTTTGGATAAAAGCGTCTGCTAAACGCCCTGAATGAAAATATCAATGTAATTGAATTCAGTACAGACAGGTAGTAGATCAGAGGATCAACACACTGGGTCCCATCTCTACCAAGGAGCTCAGCTGAAGTCTGAATGTATGTGGGCAAAAGATGACCGTTGACGAAGACGATGATTTAACTACACTTTCACTGTGAAGTGATGTGTGTTGTGTGTGTATTGTGTGTGTGTATTGTGTGTGTAGATTGATGTGTTCTTCGGGTTAGGCGGGAGTCGCTGCTCACCGTATTCCGGTGAACTCGGCGTAGATGTTGAGCCGAGCAGAGTAGATCTGCACCTGGCTGGACAGGACCTCCAACATGGCTTCTACGGAGGGGGAGAACTACAGCCACATCCCGGGATCAAACACAACCACAACCCCTCTGAGGAACAGCCCCTAAAGGCAGGAAGACAGGTAGACAGACAGGACCGGAGGGCCACCTCCACTTACGGGGTCGTCGGTGTAGTCGGTGAACAGGTCCACCTCCAGCCACTGGGCCTGCTGGGACACGCCGCTCAGGAACCCCGGGAGGAAGAGCAGCGTGGCGAACGTCCTCAGGAGGTCAGAGCGGTAGCGGAGCATCGTCTGAGCACACAACATACACATACACACGCGCACGCATGCACACACGCGCACGCACGCACGCAAACACACAAACATATCAGTTTTGGATTTCTACACTGCACTCTCTTTGAGCTGTATAGCACCTTTACTTTTGCCCATTAGTGGCAGAGGTGGCAGGTGCTGGACTCACAAAGCGGGTGCTGGAGGCCGAGGGCCGGGGGCTGATCTGGAGACCGGGAGAGAGCAAGAGCAGGACTCAGATATGGTGATGCGTGTTAACTGCATATATAAAGCAAATGCGCGCACACACACACACACACACACACACACACACACACACACACACACACACACACACACACACACACACACACACACACACACACACACACACACACACACACACACACACACACACACGGCGGAGCCACTCACGCGGTGGGTGGAGGAGGACACCCTCCCCCTCTCCTTGGAGTAGCAGGTCATCCTGACCATGAACATCCCAAGCAGATGATTGGTCGGGGAGTCGGGCATCTCCAGCTCCAGAGAGATGCGGTACTTCTGGCCGAGTGACATCATCTGAATGGTTCCAAAGTGGACATAAGCATGCTTTTGACTTTGGTTTATATAAATGAAAATGCATGAAACAGGTAGTTTCTGAGCAATGAATACTATGAGTGAGTGAATTATTGTATACCTCTGGCCTGGAGGCATGCTTAGCCACCATTACTACCGTGTTATTATCACCATGGTTACCGTCATTAACTACTTTGAATGTACCTGATCATCAGTAGTAATGATGTCTCTCTCTTGCCGTTGTGAGCATGTTAGTGTGTAAAGGAAATCAGTGACAGACGGACAGGAAATGACTCACCTGGTGCTTGCCATTTTGGAGAAGAGAAACGTTTGCAATGGGATAAGAACAAGGTTGCAACGTTCCAGGCTCACAGTCTGATCTGAGGTTAGAAACACAATTCATACACAGATTGTTAGGGTGGGGTGTGTGCGTGTGTGTGTGTTTGTGTGTGTATGTTGGTGTGTTCTCTAAGTGTGTAAAAGCCTGCTTGCACACATAAGCTTTGCAGTGAGAAAGGCAGACGCTGAATGAGTTTACATGTTTTTAGTGGAGAATACATAAGGGGGGTATCAACAGAGACATGAAACATTAGAAAGCCATTAGTCAGTCACAGTGAGTCACAGCAAGCTTTCTGCTGCCAGTCAGGGAGGACAACAACTACAGGATCACTCTTTCCCCCCCCCCCCCTTATCTGTTGTTCCCTTTATTGTTTACTTTAGTGTTTGGAAATTTCTTCTCTTTATCTGTTTTGTCTGTGCACTCTATCTCTATCACCGTGAGAATGTGAGAAACATATTTTCGATTCCTTTGTATGTCTGGTACATGTGAAGACAATAAGCTGACTTTAACTTTGAAAAGTGGATGGATTCTGGATGCGTCACCTGTAGTAGTAGTGTACCGGGGCTGAATGCGCCGCTTTGGGCATGAAAGAGTAGTAGAAGCTTCCATAAATGAAAGAGGCTGCCCAGAGGAGCAGGAACAGCGTGCCAAGCACCAAGGCCCCCTGCAGGACCTTCTGCTGGACGCGCTGCAGGAATCCTGGAGCAGAAGAACGCGCTCCGAACCGCTGGCCCGCCGGAGCCGAGCCCGCGGCGGGGTACCCGGTCTGCGAGGCTCCACTCCCCCCTGGCCCGGAGGTCTCCACACTGTCTCTCTCCATTCAGAGTGCTGAGGGTACTGAAGAGATCATCATAGTCATCCTCTTTGTGTTTGACATGAATGAATCCATTCACCTTCATCAAACTTCATCACCCTGTATCTAAAATGGAGTACACTTACAAAAGGACCAATATGGATGTTTGTAATTAACAAAAACCTCTTTAAATAAGTTACTGGGTTTCATTGGAATGGTAATACAATACAGCTGTGAAGGCAACGCAGGTTTTTGATGGGATTACACACGTTGCACTGCGGCTATAGGTTTGGATAAAGGATAAATGTATTTTCTGATCAAAAAAATGTCCCCCCCAAAAAACATGCTGGGAATCCACGCGGACAATCTAATCATATCCCAATGTTTTCCAGAATAAGTTGCACAATCAAAGTGCTATGAAGGGCAAAGATCCCCGTGTCAATTTCCACTGATCTCTGTCATAGTTAATTGATCAATTCAGATCTTTCCCCGAAATCATGAGAACTGTTCTTGGAGTCTAGGATTTGGCAACAAAGTAATGATAACCGTGAAACCACAGACTCCAATCTGAGAGGTCACAAGCCACCGCTGAGAACATCAGATTAGTGCATATTGCACATATTGTAAATCATATTCCTCGTATTGCACATCTAAATGAATTTACTTGGTAACTATTTTTTATAAATACCGTTTGGTTTTCCTTACCTTTTGCACTATTTAGCTTTTTTTAATTTATATATTACTTATCTAATTTTATCTAATTTTGTTCTTATTGCTTGGTGGGTCAGAGATAAACGCAATTTTGATATCCCTTTTTTTTGTCTGGCGCATATTTTGAAATTGACAATAAAAATGACACTTGACACAAATGACACAAATGATACTTTTGTACTTTGAAGATATGCCTCTCAAGGAGGGAGGGAGAAGCAAAGCTCAGGTGTGTTTTGTACAGCAACATAGCATAATTTCACAATTTAGAATTTATTAATTTATATTAAAAAAACATGATATATAATAATAATCTTTATTTGTATAGCACCCTTCATACATAAAATGCAGCTCAGAGTGATTTACATGCACAAAATAAAGATAATACAAAACAAAACACATTCATCACAGGCAAGAGACCCGCAAAAGCATAGTGCAAAAGTTAAAATAAATACATAAAAATAATGAATATGTTGTAAATTGTTCATTTGTTAGGTTAGGTTATTATTTGTGAGTTGTTTTCCGATATTATGAAATGATGCAAGGATTTATAACTACATGAACGATAAGTATGTGAAGGTTTTTAAATTATAAAGGGTCCCCTGGTCATTAATATATATGACAATTAATGTGGATGACATTATCAAAAACCTAAAATGCATTATACAGCTTACACAGATTCACTCACCTTTAGGTTCTTTACAACTTTGAAGCGCTGTTAAGAAATCGGTCTCCCAAAAGAGTCTTCGCTCTCCACTTCAAACTGTCCTGCAGCAAAGACGAGAAACACAGCTAGGCCTGCCCTTTCTCCGATGGCGCTTTCAAGCAACTACCCAACAGCTGACTCTTAAAGACACTCGACCAATGGCTGCACAGACACAAGCTCTCTGGGGTGTCCCACAAGAATCGGTATGCTGAAGATGACTGCCTCATGCTATTGCATGCTGGCTAGTTGGCAAATAGGGTTACCCGGTCGCCTGCTGATTAAGAGTTGCACACTGCTGTCCTTTGGTTATTAAAACTGAATTAAAGGGGCTGTTGGTAATATTCGATAGTTGTAAAGATAGAGAGAGAGAGATCAGAAAAAAGCGTGAGATCAAGATTTTTTTAATTTAACCAAAAATGTACCCCTCCCCAATCTCAGAAGAGATGCCCTGATGCCCAGAAAAATTAGCCCGAGCGGTCAGAAAACGGAATGTTACACGGGCAGGCGAGGTTGACTCGTAACACATATTTGCACAGCGATATACTAAACCCACAGCGCATTCCACTCAATAATAGCTGAACGCTGTTTATTCCATTTCTAACAAATCTCACGACTGCACCTTCGAAGGTGACACAATATTCATATTATTCCGCGCGTAAACAAGGGGGGCGCCATACTGGTTTCGTTTTGTGCTCTATCATCCGGTTGAGCAACTCTGTCCGTTATCGTACAGTGGCACAAAACATTAGCATTTTTTGTCAAGATGACCAGCATTATTTGTTCGCCAGCTAGCGTCTAGTGAGTATGATCAGCATATACCCGTAACTCTGCCTTAGCTTGACCTCAATAAATGAACAGCATTAAGAGATAAGATCAGGTCGAGGCTTTCTAATTTGATGTCCAAGACTGGCTATGTTGAAAGGCAGCAAAATGATTAACCTTATCGTTGATAACATACTGATGTCTGATGCTGTTATTTCTACAGAACCCTCAACCAGCTCTGCAATCCAGGAGACTGATGGGATGACACACCGTGATGCTTCTACACAGGGGAAGTATACATTCATGGAAGATCACATCTATGCTGTCAGTGACTCACTCCATTGTCTTCTCCTCCGTGACCAGAAAACACAGTGTCCTGAACAACATCTTGTACACACCGAACTTCTCCTGAATGATCGGCTGTGTCTACTGTACATTGGGTTGTCAGTGGATGCCTTTGAGGCTCTATCCGACGACCTGAAAGAAGGATGCAGCATCTCTCAGCTACATCCCAAGGATCAACTGTTGATGACCCTGTTGGAGCTCCGGCTGAACCTATTGCAGGCCGACACCGCAGAGAGGTTCAGAGTGTCTCAGTCTGTGGTCAGTAGGATAATCTCTCAGTGGCTGGACTTCATGGAGGAGAAGGTGAGGTGCTATGTTCCATGGCTGCCCAGGGAGGCGATCCAGGCAACGATGCCACAGAGCTCCAAGGAACATTATCCATTAACCACATGCGTAATCAACTGTTCTGAGACCCCTCTTCAGAAGGTGTTGTGGATTAACTGAGATATATAACACTTAGACTAATTCAAGAGAGAGAGAGAGTAAAATGAAAACGAGGGGTCCGGAGCAAGAATGGACAAAAGACTTTATCGTGCAGAAAAACAACAACGACAACAGCCTGAGTAGATCTATAGAGTTACTGGTTGAACATCAATTCCAGCTTCTCTTTATACACACAAACTGAGCTGCTTCTCCTTGAGGTGTCTGCCTCCATTCAGTCATAAATTCATCTTAACCTGAATGGTCAGCAAATGGTCAGCATGCCTTAACCCCGTAGCTTCCTGCTCCTTTTAGGGGCCCCAGCATCTGTTCTGAACCCAGACACCCAGGCCCCGTGTGTTTTTCCACTATTAGATATACAGACCTCATAATAATCATGGTTTACCATAGAATATACTCCTTAATTTCTACCACAAAGGCTCACAATCTGGACTCAAGAGGCGAGTCTTATAGTCATTACTGTGACATAATACAATCAAGTTCCTCATAGCTATTGCACCATGTGGTTTGATTATGTTCATCTCTCCAGCATATGGTGGGAGATACAGTGACAAGTTCATCATAGCCAACACAGGGTTTCTGGAGTATCTGCGTCCAGGTGAAGAGGTGATGGCTGACCGAGGATTTGTTATCCAAGATCTTCAGTTTGAACGTAAAATCAAGCTCGTCCTGCCAGCTTTCACCAGGAGAGGCCTTCCCTTGTCCGAAGAAGACACCACCAACATGAGGCGCATAGCCAACGTCCGAGTGCACGTTGAGAGGGTTATACGCCGCCTGAAGAACTCCAGAATAGTCTCTCAAACAGTGCCCATTAGCCTTGCCCAGAAATTTGACAAGATTCTCTGTGAGTCTGTGCAGGTCTATGTAATCTTCGTGCGGACATTATACAAGAAGATGAGGAATAAGATGTTCAATCAGCTATAAGTTAAATCAGTTGTAATGGTAACATGGTTAAATTTTGTTTTTCTTGTTTATATTGTTCATTTTTACAAATCCATAACAAACTTTAACTGATGCATGTATTTTTATGCACAAACATGATGTCTTTGTCAGAGAGGGACAATAAAATAAACTTGACACGAGGCATTTGTTAAATCCTTTAATGATTGAGTTAATGCTTTGACACAATACTAAAAACTAATTACATTAAAAACAATAGCCAATAATATGCACAAATAGTAGTTCAAATATGTACAAGCAGTTAAGTAGTAATAATTTGCATAACTGCATTTAACGCTCACAGAGCAACAGGCGACCTTCAATATACTCGTCTGAAACAAAAGGAAACATGTCTCTGAAATAAAATGCTCTTAGTCTAGCAACAGTCTTTGCACAGAAAGCCTCATTATATGGTATGTCAAGCATTACCTGTTTTGAATGAGACCAAGTCAGTAACTTGCATGCCTTTAGCTTTGTGCAGAACAAGCCAATTTGTACTTCCATGTAGAAGCCACGGGTAATAATTAAAAATATCCCCATGACACCTGAGGCCACCGCCGCATGTCATCCACCCACTCGGTGGAGTTCATTAGTTTTATCAGTGCAACAGTCTCTTAGTGTGTGTGTGTGTGTGTGTGTGTGTGTGTGTGTGTGTGTGTGTGTGTGTGTGTGTGTGTGTGTGTGTGTGTGTGTGTGTGTGTGTGTGTGTGTGTGTGTGTGTGCGTGTGTGTGTGTGCGTGTGTGTGTGTGTGTGTGTGTGTGTGCGTGTATGTGCGTGTGTGTGTGTGTGTGTGAGTGTGTGTGTGTGTGTGTGTGTGTGTGTGTGTGTGTGTGTGTGTGCGTGTGTGCGTGCTTGCTTGTGTGGTCATACGCCGAAGCACAAGGTGGCGGTAATGCACCAGTGACTGGACGGTGGCCGCTGTTAGTAATAACAGAAGAAGAAAAGGCACAGCGAAAGGTAACTTCAAGCCACCGCGGGTGTTCTGTCCACGATGGTTAATTTAATTCAAAGCACTTAATGCATAATAATTAGCGGACATTAATAACTGCTAAGAGTCAGCGTTGGTTGTTTCCATTGACTTTGAAGGAAATGCGTTTTTGTGGAGTTGTACACTGAGATCAAGTGAATGCTATACTACTAGTAGTAGTAGATTTGTAGTTCAAGAGACACAATTAGGAACACAAATATATTACATTTAAAAGCATTTTTTTGTGGTGTTTTTTTAAGGTAATCCATCACCAACATTGCAGGATGTTAGGACAGGGGCGTTGCTAGACCTAGAGTTTTACTGGGGCACAGGCCCCCAACTGCCAACATTTTTTTTTTTACGTGTGCACAATATGAAATAGATGGATACAGAAGGGTATGTACGAGCTTCAAAATCATTGTCACTGTCATATTGTAGGCTATATTAAAGCACTGGTAAAGGTAAAGACGCAAAGATGGATTCATGAGTACCGTACAATTATATTTATTTAAACACATACACATCTCAAAGATTTACAAATATGGTAACTGACAAATAAACAAAAAGTCTCTTTATGACCTTCACCTCTTTATCAGGAGAAGTCTACACATCTATATTTATTTAGAAGCTGTGTGGAAACAGCATAATTTTGCCAAAACGACATGTACTAAAAAGGCAAGAGACAAGGTTTAAAACTAATAGAATTTCTGACTTAAGGTGAGGTGGCTCATTGCCACCAATCAACCTGGAAAATGTTATAGAACCATCAAAGCTCTTAAATTAAACTAAATAAGGCCATACACTACTGCATAGAGCCTTTTTTAATGATTATTTTTTCACTATTAAGCTCTATCGCCGCGCCTTCATGGTGGCAAAGCGGTCAATAACGTGGCTTTGACTCACTTTGCATAGTTGCTCCTTTTCAATGGACAAAAGAGAAAGTTGATGAAGCCTTCCTTGCCCCATGGTTGACCTAAGCCAGGTGTGGAGCCTTCTCGACACACTGAAAGATCGCTCACAACTACAACTGTTTACAGGAATTGTGAGTGCAATGATCTGAATTATCTGTGTCAGTGTTGGGAACATTGTTGGATATGCATATATGTTAAAAACACCCTGTATATCCATAATTTCCTTTTTTGTGTTAAGGATGTTTTTGTCCACTAAAACTTCCTCAAGTTTTGAAGACAGACAATTTTTCATTCATTATTCATTTTCCGCGTGTGTGCGTGCAAGCATGGTGTGTGTGTGTGTGTGTGTGTGTGTGTGTGTGTGTGTGTGTGTGTGTGTGTGTGTGTGTGTGTGTGTGTGTGTGTGTGTGTGTGTGTGCTATAAAAATACTGGCTACAGACGCTCAGTATTGAAAAACTGGTGCTAATTATGTGGGCAACATTCTTTAACAGCAATCAAGTTGTCATTGTTTGTGTCAAACAAGTTGTGAATTTGTTGTAACGTTAAAAAAGGAGATGACTTACTCTGGGCTGTTTCCAGCTCCCGTGGTTTCCAACGAAACATGATCAACAAAAAAACAAGGAATTGAAAGCTACTTACAATATGCCTAGGTTACATTAATTTCCCCTGATGGCAGCAATGTTCCACTTTCAGCTGGAATTCACGGTAGGCCTACATCAAAACCACGTGTCTTCTTTAGATTTCAGTTCGCTTTATTTATTCACACAGTTCAGCAGCGGCATTTATTCAGAATCAGAGCCCAAATTAAAGCTGCATTTAGGGCGACTATCACTACCCAGCAGAAAAATAGATGCACTATAAATGGTTTTGTAGGCCTATAGCAGTCACGAACATGAGCATAGTTGTGGAAATGCTGGTTTTAGAAAACAAAGTTGATGGGAATTAAAGTGCTGCACATCGACTGTACAAATGTAGATTATTCATCACAAGAATTTTAATTCAGAAATCGAATAGGCTAATAAACTCTGAATTGTGAGATAAAATTCAGCATTCTGATAATAAAGTCAGAATACTTGGATAAAATCCGAATTCTGATAATTAAATCCAGCATTAAAGGTTAATTTAAGAAGCTTCTCACCAGTCATTTGTCGCCTGGTCGCAGTGTCGAGTTTTAGTAGTGTCGAGTTTTAGTCGACTAGTGAAGTAGTTCACTAGTCGTAGCGTGCAAATAAATTGCAGCGTCAGAATTCTGAGAATTTTGTCAGCATTCAGATTTCTCAGAATTCTCTTAGACTGCAAATTAAAGCGCTACTACTAGCAAACTAGTTTCAGCGTGACTGGAGAGAACTTCCTTAAATTAACCTTTAATGCTAGATTTGCATCAACGCTATTGTGTGAATTAGTATGGTTCTCTTTCATGGAAGCCGGAAGTGGGAGATTCCTTATTTTTTTTACCATTATTGTTTTATTAACAAATTTCTCCTACAGGGGATTGATAAAGTTCTATCTAGACTATTGAACAGAAAGAAACACACTTGGTCATACTTAACACACTTTACCACTGAAACATTCAGAAGAGTCACGTGGACAAATCCGTAAATAACTGATTTTTTTCATTGGTTGTTGCGTTAAATCGTACCCAGATACAATAGGGCTATTTTCTGATTGGCTTTTATGTAGCCCCTTTCGTTTTTTGATTGGCTGGTAAGAGGCAGGCTCGACTGAAGACTCCCGAGGCAGCAGGAGATATACTTGATGAATCCTGCCGATTCCATAGCGAGAGCGGCGCTTCTGCAGATTAATTTAATAATGATCAATGGAATTTTACTGGGGCACTGGAGACTTTTACTGGGGCACGTGCCCCAGTAAAAAGGGGCTGACGACGCCTCTGTGTTAGGATCTTCCCAACTACCTCTGGCCAGGGATGCTAAGTGAAACACCCACATTTCACCCCCCTTCATTAGGGGTCTCTTAGTGTTTCAAGTCTGTATATAAAACACATTATTTTCCTACTGTGTTCTTTCCCAGCCAGGATGTCTTGTAACAGCAGTGTAACCCATGTCCAGCTGTCCACGTTGGGCAAAGCCGAACGCACCACAGTGCATCTCATGCCGTGTGAGATTGAACACAACGGTCCTGCCCAAGTCTCCCAGTACTTTTCAGCTACTACCAAAGATCGCAAACAAGGTGGGGTCTTGTATTTAAAATAGTTTACAATTATATTTCCATAAACTGTAAATTAAAAAGTGAATAATGGCCAGATATATTTGACCTAACATGCTTTTCCAATGAGTAAAAAAAGTTTACAAAGTAGTTAAACGAGTAAAATACATAGTGTGGGTTAATCAGTGATTTGCTTTTGCATAATAAATCTGGTTTGCCTTATGGTATATGTGATCATGTGTCGTCTCATTCTGGTCCCCGCTGCAGACAAGACCGTGTCCTTCAGGGGGCGTGGCTTGCGGGGGGCGGAGCTCAGCTGCCCGCAGGGATACACTGGCCTGGTACTGAAGGAGGTGAACCCCAACAGCTCGGACCAGGAGGTACACAAACCGCCGAACACCAATTCTATAGGTCTGGCCAGGTCTGACCTGTGAGCTCTACCACATCAACGTGTGTGTGTGTGTGTGTGTGTGTGTGTGTGTGTGTGTGTGTGTGTGTGTGTGTGTGTGTGTGTGTGTGTGTGTGTGTGTGTGTGTGTGTGTGTGTGTGTGCAGGACAGGACAGTGAAGGTGTCCTCCGTGTTTGACAAGCTGACCTACTGGAACCTGGAAACCCCTCCCAACTCCGATGACATGGTTGTCATGGCGATGGATTGGCCTGAACTGGCTGAGGCTGTGAGTAGCAATAATATCAATAATATGAAGACAAGAATGCAACCAATAGTAAAATAAAAACCATAATGTCACGTCAAAGTTTTGGATAAGCGAGAGCGCAATCTCTTGCCTATCCGCTGTAGATGGGTTACACAATTCCTAGACAGACGACTGCACCCACACAGCCCCCCTACTGATTTTTTGGTGGAGCTAACTGAATGGACATTAAATAACAATATTTTTCTTTTTCAGGATAGACTTTTTAAACAAATCAAAGGTTGCACTATGTGGGTTTGGTTTAGCCCATCATATGCCGGCCTTTCATGGGGACATGGGAAGAAGATGATATAATTCTATGGTGGAGGGGAACAGAAAAGGAATTATTGACTATTTCATAGTTACTTGAATGCATCAAATACAAACGTCAAGCTGTCTCTTGACTATGATATAGATAAAATACATTTTCTTCATCTGGAGATTTATAAAGATGTTCAGGGGTACCTACAAACTACGATATTCAGAAAGCAATAAAAATATGTTGCCACATGCTAAAAGTTTCCATCCACCTACACTAACTAAGAACATCCCATTCTGACAATTCCAGAGATTACGTAGGATCTGCACCAACGATCAAGAGTTTGACACTGAAAGTAAAGAGATGTACAATCGTTTCAAAGAACGTGATTACTCCTCCAAAGTTCTTGACGCAGCTCTGATGAGGGCCAGCTCTATTGAATGTAATTCTCTGCTCCATAAAAAGCTATTAACTGCTACAACCGGACAGGGTTTTCTTTTCCACACTCTGTAGCACTGCTGCATACACTATACGTTATATAATTAAAAATAATTGGATTCTCCTTCAATGTGATGACTCGTTAAATTCTATCTTTAAAGAGCCGCCTGTCTTCTCCTTTAGAGGAGCACCTACTTTGGGTGACAGTCATCTACCAGCAAAAAAACAAGACCACATGGTTACCTAAAGTGCCTAATGGTACATTCAAATGTGGTCATTGCTTGAAATGTGGTCATTACTCTATGACTTGATATACCTGCCGGTGCACCTTGTTAATTATTCATGCCCTGATGAAGGCCTACTATGGCCGAAACATGTTGGCATTTTTTTTATTATATTATGAATTAATTTATTAAAGCTTTTTAACTTTAAGGAGCGTGCATTTTTCAGCTTATCTTTTTAGTTACCTTTAGATTTGTTTATAATTCAGGTGGGGAAAAGAACCCTAAATCGGTTTGGATTTTAACATGCATATTGATTTAATGTGCATATGTCTTATATGATCGTCAACTAGGCCTTGTATTCACTTTCACACGGCAAGAAAAGGCAGCAAAATCCTATTTCTGAATGTCCCCTCCACCCAGTTGGTTTGATTAAATACTGTTAGTATTTGTGGTGTCAAAGGGCCTCTCAGTGTGCTCTCTGAGATCACCATGAGGGGACACCGGGATCTGTGTCTGGTCTGAGGGCACTCGTGGTATAACGCTGCCTTGGGTGGTGCATTTCAGATATATCACTCATTATGTAGCTCATGCACAATGACTGTGCTAAACAAGTATCACAGACGAGTCATTTCCATGAGTACAACATGCCTCCTTCCTAGAACTCCTAGCCCAAACAGATTAGTGTTGAAATTTGGCTCTTGGAAATCGAGGTTAATTATACTTGAACCTTTTAGAGGGCTCGAGGCCCACATATGTAATCTCTATTGATTAAATGATTTATGAATGGACTGCATTTATATAGCACTTCTCTATCCAGTGGCCACTCTAAAGCACTTCACAATATTGCCTAACAATCACCCATTCATGCTCACATTCACACACCGACGGCGTTGTCCTTGCAATGCGAAAACCAGCTCGTCTGGAGCAGTCAGGGTTAGGGATCTTGCTCCGGGACACCTCGACATTCAGCTAGGAGGAGCCGGGGATGGAACTAGCAACCTTCCGGTTACCAGCCGACCCGCACTACCTCCTGTGCCTAATGCCGACATGCCAATATGTTAAAAACATGAGAGTATGAAGCTAGATTGTATTTAAATTGGACTCCTGGCTTCACAGATTCATGGAGCTGTAGAAGATTGATTGGAGACGCCTTCTTCTTCCTCGGCCCCACTGGCAGAAGCACCGGTGCAGGTTATCCTCCCACTCCAGCAAGCCAGAGAACGGAACGGTCGTCTGTGAATGGAGCATTCGAAGCATGGCACATCTCCCAATGACGAACATTCTTGTGTTACTGCGACACAAATAACTAGACATATTTCCTTATCATATATTTGACCTTTTTGGAGTGAGGGTAGATTTAAACGTTTATTCACAATAATAAAATGAACATTAACATATTTGCTACAAATACCTTTTTTGTGTGATCCTAAGTACTGCAATGTGGCACTTTAGTATTCAGCTTATTACAAGCACTGTGTAACATTGAGTTATGTCCCTCGAGCAGTTTTTACTTCTGCAGGTTTAGAACCTCCAGCCAGAAGGAGAATTGTAACCATTGTATTAACAGATCAAGGCAATTCGGCAATAAACAAAAAGTCCACTTCATTACATCTCGACAGTGTAGGAGGGTATGAGGACACAGGTTATAGACAATAAGTACACACCGATAAACAACCTCTAATACAAACATATGCTAGCAGTAATACAAAATAGGTCTTAAGCCACATGTTATTACACAGTTGCCGTTTGGCATGGGTTTTAATGCCAACCCTTTTTTTTTCACACCTTGCGCAAAATAAATAAATTATAACTGAGGGAACACGCACCAAGTTGTCCAAAAGGTAGCGTCATAGTTGCCTGATTTAATCTGACTGAATTACATTTCACTTCTATACGGCATTAACTTGAGTCCCCCGGTTTGTTCCCCCTTGACAAATAGGAGAAGATGGGGCAAGACCAAGGTTTGGAATAGCTCAGGAGGTAGAGCTAACTACTCCTGACGAGCTGGCTGGCCTTGCATGGTTGACTCTGCCGTCGGGTGTGTGAATGTGTGCATTAGCTGTTGTCCTTGTATAAAAAAGCCATTGGCTTTGGATAAAAGTGTCAACTGCAGCGTTCTAAGTGTAAATTAATGGATTATAGTAAAGCCAACCGCAGTTCAGTCTGATTAAGCAGGTTATTAGTGTTTTAGTGGGCATATTTTTTGTTTGTTAAAACAGCTTCTAAAATGGCATCGGAGTACATTGAAAATAAATAAGTCAGTACTGGTGCGTCTGTTTCTGTACATCAGTAATCAATGGTGCACAAGGAGTGTGTTAGCTGAGGGGGGGGTGTGGGTGCGAGGGCACGCGCTGTGGCGGCGGAGGCTCCAGCTCCCCCCTGCTCCGCTTGGCCGGGAGGCTGCGGTCGTGCGCCTTGCGTATGTGCCGATACAGGTCCCCCGACTGCGTGTAGCTCCGGTAGCAGTAGCGGCACTCGTACGGGCGCTCGCGAGTGTGAACGATGGCGTGGCGGCGGAGCGTGTAGGCGCACGAAAAGGTCTTGCCGCACACGCCGCAGGTCGGCACATCGTCCGGGAAGCCCCCGGCCGCGTCCTGGAAGTCTTGGAAGTCCTGGAAGTAGGCCGGGTGGTCGGAGCCCAGCCCGTTGGGCGGGAAGAGGGAGCGGGGCCCGGCGGAGGAGGGCGACAGCGGGAAGGAGAAGTGCTCCCCGGCGCGTTGGCCCATCAGGGGCAGGTGGGAGGAGAGGTAGCGGGCGCCGCCCCCCTCGTCCTGCTGTCCGTCGGGGTCGTACTCCCCGTTCAACACCTCCATCGCCAAACCCCCCGCGCCCCCGTCCTCATCGTCTGTCTCGCCCTCCTCCAGGTCTTCGTCGGAGATCACGATGGCCTCCACCTTCACCGTGACGCCCTCTCCCACCTGCTGCTCCGCCGCCGCCCTCTCCCCGCCCATCTGAGCGTCGCTATGACCCCCCGCCTCCTTCCTACTGCTGGGCCCCGTCTCCATGCCGACCATCGCTGGGTTGCCGACGGGCCCCATCGCCGCATTGCCGACGGGCCCCATCACCATGCCTTCCAGCTCCAGGGCACTGTTGGTCAGAGGAGCGAGACGGGGCCCCTGCTCTGACCTGGGGGGGTCCTGGAGGGACCCTGGGCCGAGGGGCCCCAGGGGCGGGGCTTTGTGCTCTGCGTGGGGCTGGGGCGAGGGGGGGGCGGCGAGCGTCTGGGCTCTGGGGGGCTGCGGGGCCGTCCTCTTGCCCTCCTCCGTGTGCCACGGCTGGCAGGGGTCATCCCGACCCTGGCTGGGGGACGGGAGGACCACCCCCCCGAACCCCGACTGGCTGGCCACGCCCAGAGAGGACGAGGAGGACGAGGAGGAGGAGGAGGAGGAAGGCTGCTGGTTACTGGAGACAGAGGAGGCATCAACACCATCATCAGATTGGTTTTATCCTAAAACGATAGGCCAAATAGTTACTAGGGTTTCTTGAAGTTTACTAGTATCGGTAGTTAAGAATAATAAATAAGAATATGTTAATAAGCTGGGAAAGTGAATGCAATGTAACAACCATTGTATATCACAATCACAGTCCTGTTCTGCTCCCTCACAGTGAACTCCTTGGACAGAGTGGAATATTATAAGCAGATCAAACAAGCTCTGACCTGTATGCCTCAGTGGTGCTGCAGGGGCTGTAGAGGCGTTGGCCGCCCAGACCAGGCAGAGCCAGAGCCAGAGCTCCGAACCTGGGGGCGGGCAGCGCCGGGGCCGGCCCCAGAGGGAGCCCGGCCGCGGGGGGGACGGGCGGGGTCTCCATGCCCGGTTGCGTGGTGTCGGCAAGGCCCGGGCTGAAGGGGGCACGCTCTGGTCCCGGCCCCGCGCGGCTTTCTATCTTCACACACTCCAAACGACTCTGCTCCGTGGTCATTGGTGGCGGCGGCGGAGGGGGGGGTTCCCTTGGGGCGCCGCCGCCTCTGCCCCCCGTCTCCGGGACGGCCCGGGCCGCGAAGCTCTCCTCGGAGCGGGTGCTGTCGGCCTCGGCCAGGGGCCCGCGCCGCTGCAGCCGCCTCTTGCACACCCGCACCACCTCGTTCATGTGCAGGAAGCTGGCCGCCGCCAGCACGTCCTCCACGGGCATGGAGGGCGACTCCAGCCGCAGCAGGCCCTCGTACACAAAGTCCAGCAGCAGGCTGAAGGCCTCCGCCGTCACAATGTCACTGTCCAGCGTCACCGAGCCCACGGCGCCGGCCCCGGCCCCCGGGGAGTCTGAGTAGAACATGTAGAAGAAGGGCGAGCAGGCGGCCAGCACGGCACGGTGGGCGGGGAAGCGGGACGCGCCCACGCTGACGGTGCAGTCGCACAAGAAGCCGCGCTGCCGCTGCAGACGCAGGGCGGACAGCAGCTGCTGGGAGTGCTGGGGGAACTCCATCGCCAGGCTGGGGGACCAGGAACTCAGATAAAGGAATACAGTCCTCCTGCTGTTCTAGATTATGAACGCTGCAGTTGATTCTACGGTTAAGACATCTCAATAAACAGGGCAGATTGAACATAAATAGAGACGAGCAAAAGAGATAAAAATCCCCTTTATGTTCTTCCCCTATCAGTAAGGAACGGTGTCTGTGACTCTTATCACCTATGGAGCCATGGTGACCTGTGTGTAGAAGCCAGAGTGAGACACAGGTGAGTCCTGAACCCAATGATCCTTGTCATCAAGTACACATGAAACAAATAGAGACAGAAAAATGATAACGCTTAGACCTAGTCCTTTATAGAACTGACGGAATCGTCTTTGAGCTGGAAACAATGATAATACTGTAGTATAATCTGTGTTATACACCGTGTTTACATCCGGACTGAGGAGCTAACAGCAGCCCGTAGGACCACGTATAGATCTGCTATCCTCCACATTCAGTGTGAAATAGCGCCTAGTCGATGACAGGGGAGTTAATATTAACGTCCGTTACAAAGACCTTTACCTTATTATTCGCTCAGCGCCTTTTTCATGTTTTATGCAGCTACCTGGGGAAGGAATTGCTTTCAGGGTAAAAGGTAACTTATTCTGTGGTGGTTGTTTCCGGGGGACGACAAAGCGCTGTGTTGCACAGCGCACCCCGCTGGTAGAAAAAATGATAGCGCTGTGCACCACAGCGCCCCCGCTGGAAGGAAGTGGTAGCACTGCGCACCACAGCATTAACCCGACCCCGGTAGGAAGTGGTCATATGCCGGAATCAAGGATTGCACGTTTTGTTGACTGTGTTTAGGTGAGTTAAACAAACTTGAATTATATTGTTTAGTTGTTTAAACCATTTCTTTGTCTATCTGCAGTTATGGACATTTCTGTTATGTGGTTTTGGTTCTGGCATTGAATGTAGCCAAAATTGAATGAAGACACTTTTCTATGTTTGAATGTATAACATATGTCATGTGTGTCAGTATGTGTTGGACGTTTGGAAGTGAAACCTTTTGAAATGCAGTGTGAAAGAGGAGGAAATAGGAGAAGAGGATGTCGAGGTGGAGAGGTGATGTATATGAAAGAGCATGAAGGATAATTACTTTAGCAAAGTTGACCTATTTAGGCTTCATAAATCTGGTCATTTAGATAAGTATGTGCTTAAATCAGAGCAGAGTGTAACTCGAGTTGGCCTCTCTGTAATGAACGGGATCCCCTTCCTAACTGCAGGACAGAGATGTGCGCCTGTCAAAGGCCATGTGCTATGCTCTGCGGCATGGAGCCGCCCAGATGGGACTCCAGCTGAACTCAGGTCAGACGCTCCGAAGAATGGAATTGATCAATTATTCTATTATTATATTTTCGGTTCATCAACCATGTGGGCAAGCGCATAACACACATCTGTAGAATAAGTAACACTTTTAAGTGACAATTAGTATTACTTTTTTTGGTCATCACCCACATCAATGCTTTTAATCACAGCAGCAAATTCTGTACAATCTCACCACAGTCCGCAAACATCAGTCTTTATTCTTATACGCAATCTTCTAATCAAAGATTATTATAAGATAACTTTTTAAAAAAACTAAAAGAAAGAATTGTTTGTCAAATGGATAGGATAGAGAAAAAGAATCGTGGTTGCAATTCCCTAAAGAACCTGTTAAAAAAGATCACAGAGTAGAAATGATGACACAGAACAGATAATTGTTCAAGATAAAAAAAAAATCACGTAAGTCAATGGAGACCCAATGTGTCTAGTGCACACACAACAAGCACCGGTAAAACATGTTTATATATTACATGTTTATAATAACTTGCTTATAATATCCACCCATTACGAAAACCATAGGAAAATCTATGTTCCTGCCTATCAGAAGTTTTTATTTATGAATTTTTGCCTGAATGCATTTGGGCTCTCATAGCCAACCTCAGATGAGTTTGACCCCCCTGGTTTGTATACTGTATATATATATATATATATATATATATATATATTAGTGCTGTCAAGCGATTAAAATATTTAATGTGATTAATCGCATTAATGTCATAGTTAACTCAAGATTAATCGCAAATCTTTTTTCTATGCTAAATATCCCTTGATTTCTTTGTCCCATTAATTGTTCTCATTTTAATGCTCTTATCAACATGGAGAAGTGCATCGGCTTGCCTTGTGCAAATGTTTTTTTATTGATAACAACATTGGCATATACTGATCAAAACACGATACAAAAAAAAAGCCTATAGTGCAATTAAACGATGAACATACAAACATACTGCCTTGAACATAGCAGTCAGGCTACTGCTTCTTTGTTTTGAGCCAAAGGAAATATTTTTTTAAAAATAATCATTTGCGTTAATCGTGCGATAAAAAAATTAATGCCGTTAAAATTGGTTTGCGTTAATGCCATTAATAACGCGTTTAACTGACAGCACTAATATATATATATATATATATACACATACTGTGTTCTGTTCCGTTCAGATGGCTTCCTATACGTGGAAGACCTCCTGCGTCACCCCCAGTTCCACTCCTACACATTGGACGACGTGGAGAGAGTTGTGGCCATCGATGAAAAGAAGCGCTACAAGCTCTCTCCCCACCCAGAGAACGGCCGTCTGCAGATACGAGCCAATCAGGGCCACTCGTTACAGGTGGGTGGAGCAGTGTGTTGGTCCTCTGTGGAGGTCTTCCAGGTGGGTGGAGCAGTGTGTTGGTCCTCTGTGGAGGTCTTCCAGGTGGGTGGAGCAGTGTGATGGTCCTCTGTGGTGGTCCTCTCGACACGCCCGCGGACGGCCCTGTTTCTAGACCGCACGTACCTAGCGTCTTTGTACTGTTGTGAATCTGTAATGCAGTGGTGGGACCGGTGTGACCCCATTTATAGTTCTGAACATTTTCAAACTGTAACCTAGCTTTTTACATTGGCTTCCACACAAAAAGTTTTGACCCGATCAGCATCACTCTGCTGCACTCTAAAGGGATTCATAGTGGATTGTCGTGGCTATGAATTTTAAGGCAGTCAGGCAGTCATATATATCTAAAAAAAAAAAGCTTATGGCAGAAATCTTCCTGTATACAGTTCATATTTGTTGTATCCGGTGCATAGGTTTTTATAACGTCTGCAAAGAGGTAACAAAAGTATATCAATGAAGACAAGACACATTTCATATGGGCTGGAAACACAGAAAGGGGAAATTACTTCAGGCACCGTTGATGGGAATGTATGGCTGGACTATGAAAGGTTACAATGTGCAGTCTCTCCGTCTGATCTGCATGCGTTCCAATGTCAGAGAATCTTCTGCTGCGTCTGGTGAACATTTGACCTTTTCAGCCTCCGAGCTGTGTTGTTGTCTAATCCCGCGGTACTTTGTGCATTGCATAAATCCATTCACAAGTGAGGAGAGACATGTTTTTTTTGTTTCTACAGGAAAGTATCTATATTACCCCCTGTTCTTGAAATGTCCCCTTTAATAGTGAACTCCCTAAACCTCAGCTTCTCAGAACTGAGAAGTGGGAAGCAGAAAGAAAAGTAGAACATTCTCAGTTCTCTTTTACTTTGGGCAGCATTATTCTCTACTATTTATATTATTTTTCCTGCAAAGAAAACACTTTGCAGATAACTAAACATAACTAAACATCTGATGTAATATCAGCCTTAACATTAAATGTATCTTCAGATCTTTTTCCGCTGTTTGTTTTTTAATACCTTGAAATTTGATATATCTGTCAGGCAAGACAAACCAGAAAAATAGATTTAGAATAAGATTGTTTCAAAATGGGATTTTAATATTTAAAATAGGTCCATGATGATACTGATGTTACATTTGGGATTAGGGGGGAATTATTCCAGGTCCAACAACCAAGCAGTGATTTCATATTATATTATATATATTATATTTAATATTTCAAGTGAATCAATAAATGATCATTCGAATGTCCGTTTGATGATCAATGCAGCAGATGATTAGTACATGGATTAAATAGGAATAATGGGATACCCTGGTCTAAAGTTGGTGTTTACATTGGATTACAATATTTAACATCAATGAACTAAAATTCTTCTCCAAAAGGTTTAAAAACTAAGACGTATAATGAAGATATATAAGATATATATAATATCAAATAAACAAAAATGTACCTTAAACATGGGCTAATCAAAACTTTGTGTTGCCACATAGGCATGTGACACACTGTGGCACTTTCTACAACAATTTCTCCCCATAATGACAAATTATTTCGAAAAAATGACCAAACACAATTACTACCAATAACATTCCTATGCTCCTAAACTTCCGAAATTGCGATGAGACTCGAAGCCTTGTACATCCTATTCCTAGATGTAAAAAAACATAGCCACAACTTCTTCTCCTTCTGCTATCGATTTATATATTTATTTTCGTTTTCGTTTTTTCGTTTCGTTTTATATATTTATTTTCGTTGTCGCACAATAAAAGTATAGATTAAAGCAAACGGAGCAGTTCTCCCCTGGTTTGTGTGCAGAAGCACTCGAATATTCACATATTTTGTAGCTTTACAGCTCGTTGCTGTTTCAGTGGCTAGAGAACAGAGGGGCTACACACCAGGCCCACACATAAACAAGGGCTGCTGTCTCCTCAGTGGCAGAGTCTCAACCACAAGCTCATTTTGTTCTGCTTTCCCTTCAATATAGAATCACATCAGATATATATATTTTCTATATATATTAGTGAACTAATCATTAACCAATAAATCAATTCTACTTAGAATTTCTGGTGTACGTGTTTGTGTCCTCGATTCAGAGAAAGAGGACGTCTATTGATAGGCTTTGGATTCCCGAAAGGGTCACAGAGCGCAACACAGCGCAAATCTGTTCATCTATTCCAGCAGACGGGTTATTATATGGCCTCTTCGTTTTGAGGGCCATGTGCATCATAATAAATCTGTGTGGGAGAATTGTGTCCAGTGTCAAGATGTCTGGAAGTCACGCTTTGAGTGTAACAAGAATATATGAGAGGCGTTTTCTGGTCTTGGGAGGATTAAAGTCCTTCATTTGTCTCTAGAGCCTGAGGATGTTGCTCCTGTGAAACCCAATTGCTGCAACAAGTGGGTTTTGTTATAAATATCTTTATCACTTCACAAAAATACAAAATAATAATAACGTCATTCATGCATTTGATGAATTGGTAGTGTTTCCATCCCCAATCAAACTCAAAATGGATGCTATGCTTCTTAATGAAAGCCCTTAGTTTAGATGTGCTCATACGTATAAGAACGAGGTGATTGGCTCCTCGCACAAACCGACTACACAAAAAGGGTCCAAATCTGGCCTCCCATGTCAACTGCAAATGTCAAGCCTGGTAAATAAAACGATGTATTGACAGAAACTTTTTTTCTTCACCTTTGTTTTATTCCCTAACCATTATCTGAAGCATGTTTAGTGGATTTCCGCCAGAACAGCACCAGTCTAGTCTTTGTATGGTAACCTCACTTGTTATCTCTATAACGTACTGTAATATTGTCATTTTTGGATATATATTATTTAAAATACATGAATTGTAGTTGTGTTGCGACTTTATTCATATTTGGTAATAATAATAATAATAATAATAATACATTTAATTTACAGGCGCCTTTCAAGACACCCAAGGTCACCTTACAGAGCATATAGTCATATAGCACATAGTAATGATATGAGCATTTTTAAATTTATATATTTAATTTAATAAATTAGTTTTTTTCTGCTGCAACATTTCCCCCCGGGAATGAGAAGATCCAGCACCCCTCTAATCGTATATCTTTCTAATGTAGTGTGCTCTCTCTGTATGTCTTCTTCAATTTTTCATTTAATTTCCATTTTCTTACTTTTTAATAATGTTCATCTGTATCATTATTTTTAACCAAAAGCCCCACTAGGGACAAGTGGCGTAAATTAACGTAGGCTAAAAACACTATGATGCAAACATCAGGTGACTCAAGCTTGTTTATGTATCTGTCCCTATTCAAATAAACCTTCAATAATTAAAGTAATATTTGAATCCAACGACCCCATCAGGTGAAAGACCTGGAGCTGAGGCCGGTCCTGGCCGGCGCGGCAGACTGCCCCAGCGAGGCGGTCCACGGGTCCTACCTGAGCAAGTGGAGCTCCATCCAGCAGCACGGCCTGAGCCGCATGAAGCGCACCCACCTCCACCTGGCCCTTGGGCCCCCAGGGGAACAGGGCGTCACCAGTGGTGAGCTGTCCATGCTGTTGATAGATTCATCATATTTCTAAGCTCTTCGTATAGACTCTGCGTTGTGTATTTTCGTCGTAGTTTTAATTCTTGAAGTGGAAATCAAGGCAGCTTGACAGGTTGGATCCGAGGGTTGAATAGATGGGCGAGGTACAGACTAAGGGAGAATAGTCTATAGTGTAGACGGTGAGGAGCAGTCTCCAGACGTGCTCCTTTGCTGGCGATCCCTCTTCTCGCTGTTCGGTGCAAGTATTTGAAAAAAAAGGGGTTCAATCACAAAAGAACAAAAGCAGTCTCTCCCTTGATAAGGTATATGGTCTGGCTATGACCTAGACTTCCTGGGACCGGTCGTTTGGTTCGTCCTTGTAGGGACATAAGCAAATGCAGGAATGTTGGAAATTACACCTCATATCAGTTGGAGAGGCACTGGCCTGTCCCCACACTAAGAAATATGAACACAGAGAGACACTGGAGTACACCAACATTCTACACTGTGTGCTGTGTGAGAAGGACATGGCTGGCAAATATCTGAATGTACCTTATCCACTCATATCTCTGTTTAAGGTGCTTGAGGTAAGCTTTGAGAGTTGTAAAGAGAGAGAGAGAGAGCAGAAGAGATCAAGATTTGGAAACCTAACGTCCTCGAATGGGTCCCTTTCCTCTCTGCTCCATCTCTCTCTGTGTTTCACCGGTATTCAAATGTGTTGCAACCAATCAAGGACAAGATACCCTGATTGTTTCGAAATGTGCTGGGAGCATTCTTAAATCTAAATGATCTCATACAGAGACAGGTTTAGTCTCCTCAATACAGATATTTGCATATAGGAATGACACTCAAATATTAGCTCTTAAATCATACCTAAAGCACCTTTCAAGTACAAAAAAAGTATGCATATATATTCCTACACTATCTGTATTCATTATGTTTTTACCACCCACCAGGCATGAGGGCTAATTGTGACCTGGCCCTGTTCATCAACGTCCCAAAAGCTCTGGCCGGTAAGTGCGAACACCATCCACACATCACCTCCCATTATGTTTGCAGCTAATGACTTCTTTTAGAGGCCATTATCACAGGTTCAGGTTCAGGGCACTGACATTACGACTCATCCATTATTATCTCCATGAGCTCCACTGCGATAAGGCCTTTGACATGTGCATACCAGCGTGCTTCATTTAGCGTTCCCTTTCTTTGTGTTTAGACGGTATCCAATTCTTCTGGTCAGAGAACGGAGTGCTACTGACCCCAGGGGACGCAGAGGGAAGACTCCTGCCGAAGTACTTCAGCCGGGCCCTCCAGCTGAGGCCCACGAGTAAGACCCCGCCGGGCTTCAGGATGGTTTGGGGGAGCAGCTTCTTTAAAGGGGTGCTATCATGCTTTTTCGACCGTTCCCTTTACTTTAGTAATATGACTTGTGTATGCATGTTTTACGTCAGCAAAGCACGAAAGATCTAAGTCCGAGCCAGGGGCAGTATTGGCACCCACAGAGAACGCCCCTCTATAAGTGTGTGAAACAGCCCGTTTAACCTCAAACTTTACTTCAGTTTGCTTCCGTAACAGCGTGACTGCAGTGGGTGTGGGAAATAGTTTTTGCAGAAATGAGCAGTTTGAGAATAATAAGGGGTATTTCTAACAAACAGGCATTAACCCTAAAAAGGCATGATACGGGATCTTTAATAGGCCCAGGAATTTTATTTCTGTCAATGGCTTTATCTGTGTGTTTCGGTTTGCTTGTTTCAGGAAGCGTCTTGCCCCTGCACTAGTCTGGGAGACAAATACCAGGAGGCTGGTGGAGGTCGCAGTACGCAGCCGACCCCGTCTGAAGACGGCAGCAGGCTCCGTCGGCTCTTTGCTCCATAGAAATGATAAAAAACGAAATGATAATGGAATATGGATTTCCTGCTGACAAATGTACTTATTGTAAGTCGCTTTGGTTAAAGGCGTCAGCTAAATGCCCTGAATGTAAATGGACAATAGATAATGGAACATGGCAAGAATTAAATTATGTAAGAGGTCTCATTGTATGTCTATCTTCAAGGAGCTTCACATCGGTAGTTTGGGTTTAAAATGTAACTTTGTCTATGTTTGTCTGCTTAATCGTTAACCCTGACGGGCGAGTAATCCTAACCCATAACCCTAAGCCTTTGTCTGTGTTCGCCAAAGAGGGAAAACATATCTTTATGTTGATGTGATCAACATTGAGGGAGAATGGCTGTTGGAAGCCCGTACTATAGTGGCACTAATGTGGCCGACTATTGTCAAAGAAACACACTCAATGACATGAGGCCAGAGTGTAAGGGACAGAAAGACAGATGGTTTGACAGATGAACACAGAGGATGTTTACCAGATTAGGGGCAGACGGACATTGTGGGTTTATTCGCTAACAGACTGCCACAACTGTTACTCCAAGATACAGCGTGGCCAGGAAGATAGTGGATAACAACCTCCTCAAAGCTTCCTGTAGTAAACCACCCGAAACTGGGGCTGTGAATAACAAAGTGACTGCCTTAATTATTTATTAAAGGAGAATGACTGGTACAATGATTGCGTTTAATAAGCATAGGTTTGGACTCATCCACTGATGAGATCAAATGTGGGAAAAATTCTTTAACAAAGATATCAGTTGTATTTCAAACCCAGTATTTCGCACAGTATCTAAGCAACACTTGCCAACTCGCACTTCTATTGGCACATTGGTCAGCCACCTTTCAGTTGGCAGAGCCTCAAAGAATTAAATTACTTGAAAATGATTTTCAGAAGAGCCAAAAGATCGTTTGTGTGATTATCAATCAACCTTTTAGGGAAGATGTTCATTGCAAAATAGACAATTTAGACTGGAAAGATTGATTGTTATTATCTTCTCTTCCCTATTATGGTAACATGGCAAATCGATTTTTAACATGACCTGGAATTGACTCCGATAGCTGTGTGACGATCTGATTAAAATGTCGCTTTGTATCCCACAAAGGCGTTTTGTTTAATTTCTATAGTATAATTTATGAGTAGATAATACATTAATGAGATACAAAGCGGCCTTTATCCCTCGTAGGTCGGCCATATGCAACCAGAGGCAGCTAAATCGGGCTCTACTAGCCACAGGTTCCTGGCCCCCAGAGCTCCCATTCGGTTGAGACAAAGAGGAACGCGGGGCCGGTGTGTGGCCCCTGCCTCACAGGGCCTAATAGGGCCCCACAGGGTCTAAAATAGAGCCTCATAGGGGTCTCGGGGCCTCAGAGGGCCTCATGGCCCCCCGTCAGCTTGTGGAAGAGCTCCTGGTTGAGGGCGTCGCCCTGCTCCTTCGTCCGCGTGGACATGAAGATGTAGCCCCCGATGAACTCGTGGACGATCTTGCAGTCGGCCGTCACGCAGCTGAAGGCGATGTTCACGTTACCGTCGAACTCGATGGCCACCTGGAGAGCAGGGAGACGGTCAGAGCAGTGAGACAGTTAGCGGAGAGCAGTTAGACGTTTAGAGCAGTGAGACGGTTAGAGCAGCACAAATATCAACAAAAGGTTTCTGCAGCTGTAATAGTGAAAACACAGTCAGTAATAGCAGTAAAATATATATTGTATGATATATTCTAATAGTGCAAAATATATATATATTGTAATAGTTCAAAAAGACAGTCAGTCTGAAGGTCAGAGTTCAGAGTCCAGAGTTTTTTTGGGGAGGGGGCAGAGTGGAGGGGCTGGGAGAGAGGGGAGAGAGGGGGGGGGGGGGGAGAGAGGGGAGAGGCGTCACCTGTCGTATGTCCCAGTTGACGTTCCACTGGCGCATGTTGTTGTAGCGCCAGGTCCTGACCACGTCGCCCACCCCCAGGTCGATACGGATCAACCGGTTGGGGGCGATTCCCAGCACCTCGTCCTTCCTGCTGCCCTTGAACCTGGGGGAGGACAGACGTCCGTTGACGTGAGCTTTTCAGCTTTACCTCTCAAAGCGCTATGTGATGGGAGCTTGTTTGATTATGTGTTGCTTGTCGACTTGGCTATCCTAAACTGAATGTGTTCTCGTGGAAAGAGAGGGTGAAATGCTACTGAATCCAGAGTAGTGCGGCGAAGACAGATAATGCCTTCCAATGAATTTCAATGGAAACACATTACATTTTTGGCTGCTGCAGTAACTGAGAGATTGTGAGATTGATCTGAAAGTCGATGTCACATTAAAATCTTTAAATCCTTGTTGTGACATATTTTGATAAGTTACAAAGTGCCGGTGCTTTTAAATTGTTACTTCCAATATAATTATAGACCGGTAACTCAATTAAATTTCTTGCTACATTTAGTTCATCATTGTGTGTTTGTTCAGCATGACATATTATTTTACATCTAATCTTTCTCCATCGGCAGAGCTATTTTAAGTACCCTGAGAAGAGAAAAGGCCCTCTTTACTTCATTCAAATGTTTTTGTAATAGCCACATATATTTGTGAAGTCTTAGAATAACAAGCTGCAGATACGTTGTTTATTTCTCCCTCACAGACTGCTTGGCCATTCGACTGGTTAAATCCCCATTTTAAACCGCTGAAAAATGTATCCAATTCACCCACTCTAGAACACAGATACCAAAAGGTCTTGGGGGAAAAACAGAAGGAACCGGAGGAATAGTACCTGACGACCACGTAGGAGAGGCCGAAGTCTGGCAGCGCCTGCCAGATCTGCAAGAAGCGAAGCAGGGCGTCGTTCCAGGAGAGCTGGGCCACGTTCTGGTAGGCCTCCAGGATACGTTGGGTGAGCTGGGAGCAGGAACAGCAGGAGTACATTTACATTTAGGAGATTCTGCTGACGCTTTTATCCAAAGCGACTTACAACCCCTCATTCACACATTGACACACACCGACGGGGGGAGTCAGCCATGAAAGGGGACAGCCAGCTCGTCGCGAGCAGTTAGGGTGAGGCGTCTTGCTCAGGGGCACCTCGACACTCGGCTAGGAAGAGCCGGGGATCGAACTAGCAACCTTCCGGTTCAAGTCAACCCGCTCTCCCTCCTGAACTACTGCCGTAATGCACACAGAGCCTTCTGCAGGGACAATGTAGTCGTGCGGATGTTAGTCGCCTTCGTTTTACACACTCTGTATTATCAGTGTTCGGTCTCATCCAGCCCCACGGTATTGTGCGTTGTAGTGGTAACACACCTACAGCCTATAGGGGTTTCAAAGGAGAGAAGCAGGACTGTACTTCCAGTTCTGTGAGGTGAACACGACTCCCTTGGTCCCCCACCGAGACCCCCAGAGTGAAACCCCCTGAATCCCTTCTCCCTGTAGTGCAGGGGTCACCAACCTTTTTTAACCTGAGAGCTACTTCATGGGTACTGAGTCATAAGAAGGGCACCCAGTTCTATACACTCTTCTGAAATAACAAATTTGCTCAGTTTGCCTTTAGTTATATATTACTATTAATGATTAATGATACTCATCCATGTGAAGACATGTTAATTAATTAAGTCATGTTAATGATTTCTCACAATAATTATCAACAATGACTTAAAAAAAAGGTGGGAAATAGTTGTTCAAGAATGAGTAGTGCTATTTTTAGAACAGGCCAGCGGGCGCCTCATGTGGTCCTTGCGGGCACCATTGTGCCCGCGGGCACTGTGTTGGTGACCCCGGCTGTAGCGTCTAAGCCTCGGTTTGTGTGTGAGGCCCAGAGGTGTGTCGGGGGGGGGGGGGGGGGGGGCACCTGCTTGGCCTTGTACTTCTTCTGGTAGCGCGGCGAGACCAGGCTGTGGGGGTTGATGGCGTCGTCGGCGGCGGGCACCGAGCTGTTGCCGTGGGTCTTCTGCATGGCCAGGAAGGAGCGGATGCTCTGGATCTCGCTCTGGAAGCTGCTGTCGGCCAGGCTCCGCCCCGTGGACGCCAGCCGGCACGCCGCCATCCAGTGGGCATACTGCTCCTCCTGCGGGAGGGGAGGGACTGAGGTGTCATTCTGCTGTCTCATTGGTTCAGAGCATCGTCCCGCGACACAAGGGTCAGTTGGACCTTGAGGCAGGCGACTCGGTACAGTTGGTGTGTTTGGGTTGGACGGCCTTCACAGAGGGGTCCGGAGACGGAGAGTGAGGAGAGTTATAATGTGAGAAGAAAAGAGGATTCAGGTTGTTCTGCGCTTGGTTGAAGGCCACGGTGTGTGGTTGAATGTTGTGTATAAACCATGTGTGCCTGGGTTTCTGTGTTGTGTATAAACCATGTGTGCCTGGGTTTGGTGTTGTGTATAAACCATGTGTGCCTGGGTTTGGTGTTGCGTATACACCATGTGTGCCTGTGTTTGGTGGCTTACGTTCTCGCAGCGCAGGTAGACTTCGGTCATGCCCTCCGGGGCCGGGATCAGGAGCCGGATGAGGAACTTCTGTCCGGCCACGTTGACGTCTGGGGCGACCTCGCAGCCTGGGCAGACGGACGGCGTTCACACATCAGCACTTAATTTACAGTCCAATTGTTCTGCTTATTGAAGAAGCACTCAGTAAGATTGTTCAGTTTTTGTGGTGATTTTAAGAGTTCACAATTTTCATTGGCGTTTCTTGCAATCATGGAAAGGACGGTGGAGGGGACAGGAAAGTGGACTTTGTAAGAGATTTCTGAATTAAACCTGGCTTGCTTAGGCCTATTGCCTAAATCCGTGGTTCTAAACCATCGGGCCGCGGACCCGTCTAGGCCATGGACCATTGGCCATTGAGCCACAGAGATTTAGAAATATTATTATCGTGATATTATACAGAGAGGTGAGGATTATATTCTATCGTAATGCATAGGATCCCTACAGAGAAGTAAAACGTGTTTCTTTTACTTTCGCTTGATCCAGTCTATTTGTTATTTTGTCCAACCAAGTCTCTGTCAAGGAGAAGTCTGGCCCTGAAATCTTGTTGTTGAGTTGTTTCCCTACTGTCAATACAATCTCTCCTTCAACTGAATCTTTTAGATATCCCTAAACTACGTTTGAAGTAGTCCAACACAACAACTCTCTCCCGCTCTCACTCACATTTCCAATGTTCTTTTGCAACAACTCAACTCTCGTAAGACTTCTGCTTGGGCAAGACTTGGTTTTACACAATAATAAACAGCTTGTCAAGAGAAAGGTTGAGAAACAAGTTGTATTTATCTGAAGGGATCCCTTCATAATGATGTAAAAAAAGAAAATAACTTTTAGAGAACGTACATAGATGGGGGGCAATTGCCCCAACGGTTTACATTGTCCCCCTTTCAGTGTTTTCCCTCGATACTGGATAAATTTCAGAAATTGTGATCTACATTAGCCTCATCCGGATATCCAGAAGTATTCACACTGGTAGGGCCACCATGCCATCCCAGAGTGAATTCAACTTCAGTTACAAGTGCAGTTGCAACCTGAAGAATGGTGTAGTTGTGGGCAAGGTGATTGTTTGAGGGGTATTCAGTACAGCTGTTCTCCACTAAAAGTGCCATAACGTCCTTCGTTATACGTACATCCATTTGTACAATCTGTGAATCCTACACAGTGCCCCTTTAGGTAAGAAGCAGCCTTCATCATGTAGATAACCGGGAGTAAAGTGGAATATGTTATCAGCCTGTGAGGGGCAGTCCTCATGTTCTCCTTACCTTTGAGGTGGATCTGCTGGATGGGCTCTCCCACGCTCTCCTCTTTGCTCTTGAAGTAGGAGATGCCGGTGTCTTGGAACTTGAACCAGTATTGCTTGTAGCCCTTCAGGGTCAATCTCTTGGGCCTGGAAGTACGACACAAGTCAAACCCAGTGGGTTTCATGGAGCACAGTGTCTATGCGTCGTGTGTTGTTCACTTTCTGCTGCCTCCCATCCCTAAAGCCTCATCTATATCATAGGAATATCCACTTTCCAACCCATCTTCCTGCACATATCCGTTTGCTAATTACTCCTTTAACGTTTTTCACAGTTAGACAAATGGATGGATAACTTAGAAAGACACCTCATGAGCATTGTCATGAGATATTACAGAACAAGAATCTTACCGGAATATTTTCAGATAGTCACTTAGTTCTGGTGCTGCCATGTTGTCCTGTATTAAATCAAAAAGAAAACATAACCTCGAGACACACATCTGAGACACACACCATTTTAGACTGATCAATCTGAACCTAAGCTTAAAGGACAAATCCGATGTAAAATGGATTTGGGACATGTTTGGTATGATAACGAGTTGGAATGTTCGTTTTGGAGCAAAAAAGCGCATATAGACGCATTCTTCAGTTGGCTGTTTATAGCTGATTCTATCAAAACGCAGAGCTTGCGTGTTGTTGACGGATTTCACAATCTCTGTGTTCGCCAATCTACTTATCAAGTCTTAAAAACCAGATGGCGTTGACGGGTGAACTACTGATGGTATTGTGTGTATAAAATGTCCTTTTTAATAAACAATCTGTACACTTACAAAGTTATCAATGCCTCGTTTTATATGTTAAGACCCTTATTATACTACCAAAGAAGTGTCAGGCTACTTCTAGCCTTTTAAGTGGTTTAAAATAGCGATTTAGTTTTTACCATAACAAATGACCCCCTCGTACCAAGTTTATAGCGTTTTGGTAGAATCGGCTAAAAACAGCCATCTTAAGAAGATTCCAACTCGTTATCAGACTAAACATATCCCAGATCCATTTAACACCGGATTTCTCCTTCATCTGGGCCACGTCTTGACACACGTTATAAAGAAAAACAGTTGAAAGCTTCCGGTAGTTTTTCCATTTCGATGACATCTAATGTCACCTGTAAGCCACATCGCTATATACAATATACGACTAAAATATGAAAACCTTGAAATTGTTATTCAACTAAAACCGGCAAACTACAAGAAAATATACCAAATGTTCTCAACAATGCCGATGCATTTATGCATTCATCCATTCCATCCATCCTTCTCAGCAGGGTAGGAAACAGGAAACTCTCACACATCTATTTTTCATAAAGCTACCACAACAAAGCATTAAATCCAGGGATTTCAAACCCTTCTCTTTCCAGCAGTCGATCTGTATTCTGAATCTACACTTCTGCAAGCAGCTCTCCAAGATGTCTTACCAGCATGTCGTTGGCGGTGTTGCTGTCCCCGTCCAGCTTGACCTCCAGGGACAGCAGGGCCGTCTCCAGGTCATCCATGGCCGCGTTGGAGGTCACCGTTTGGGGCTCAGACAGCGAGCGCTTGCTGATGTGGTACTTGAACACACAAAGGGATCCTATGGTCATTATTTAGCTCATTGATTCCTTTTTTTAAGGTACATTTTAATTCAATTAATTTATATTTTCATGGCTGTTTCGTGCGATCATGGAAAGGACACTGGAAAGTGGACTTTGTTAGAGATTTGGCTGGCTCGCTTAGGCCTATCGCCTAAATCAGTGGTTCTAAACCACCGGGTCACAGACCTGTTCGGGCCGCGGACCATTGGCCTCCGGGCCACTACTTGAAAAATGTATTTCCATAATGTGGTACTGGAACACACAAAGGCATCCTCAGGTCATTATTTTGCTAATTGATTCCTTTTGGAAGGTAGCATTTGGTTTAAATGCTTTCATTGTAATTCAATTAATTCATAACATTTTCTGGATTTGAGGCGACAGATGCTATTGAAGATGGTGCT
>NC_044057.1:6721224-6733724 GCF_902167405.1 Gadus morhua
TTTCATCTCGGAGGCTTATCTTGCAGAAAATGGAGACCAAATATCTGCTATCACTTAATTTATCCAGACTTAGACTTCAGCCTGTTGGAGAAGTCTGAGAGGAGGCCGGCGACGGGGACAGACAGACAGACAGACAGACAGACAGACAGACAGAATGCCACAGCCAGCCACATCCACCCCGGACTCACTCAGTATCCTACAGATGCCAAGCAAGGTGCGGAACACGGGCCCTGAGAAGCAGGCCTGCAGCCTGACGGTGGCGCCGTTGGGCAGGCCCAGCCTCAGGGGCTTATGCTGAGGCATGAAGACCAGGCTGGCGTCGGCGTGGATCTCACACTTCTCCAGGGTCCAGGAGGTGCGCAGCAGCCACTGCTGCTTCTGCTCCCACCACAGGGCATGGTCGGACCAGTCACGCTTTATCTCTGAAGGTTGGGGGGGGGGGGGGGGGGTGATGAAAGGTCACAGGGTTAACTGAAATAGTGTTTTTAATGGCATTTTCTCTCCTTTGAGTGTAAACAGCTTATCTAGATTGAAAGTGATAAGAAAACCACTGAGGGATTTCCCCAAGTAAGAATAAAGTCAGACAGGAAGACAGACGATCAGACAGACAGATAGACGGGCGAGGAGGGCTCACGTGTCTTCTCCACAAGCTTGAGGATGACGCCCCCTATATGAAGGTCAGAGGTCACACTGATGGAAAGGGCGGGGGCCTCTGAGCCCAGCTCCTCCACAGTGACTGATAAGTCCCAGTCTGCCATCCTTTAGAGAGAGAGAGAGAGAGAGAGAGAGAGAGAGAGAGAGAGAGAGAGAGAGAGAGAGAGAGAGGGAGACAGAGAGAGAGTTACAGAGAGAGAGAGAGAGAGAGGGGGAGAGAGAGAGAGAGAGGGAGAGAAAAAAGAGAGACGAGAGAGCATTAAATTACCATGTTAGAGAAACATCAGGCTTGAAGATATTACAGTCATATACTGCCAAAACACAACAGAAATACACCAAGTCCAACGCCTCAGGAACAATATTTTTTTCCACTAATAAAACCTACACATTTTAAGTTGAAATCTCATGCTAACTAATATCCAATTGTTTTGGCTAAATGAACATGTTGCCTTTCATCATGTTGCATTGATAAAATCCATCATGAATGTCCAATTAAATCCGACCCATGCCATCACTTCAAGCTCAACAGGAAAGAGCTAATACAAAATAAAAATGGTTACATTACTAACCCTAAACAACTGAATAAAACAGAACCACACCTAACAACATGGCAGCTAGTGGATTGACACATGGACAGGAACACGTACACAGACACACAAACACACACACACACAGACACACACAGACACAAGTACACACAGCCACACACACACCCACATGCACACAAACACATACACACTTTCCATTCGTGATCGTGATCACCAGGGACACATGCTTCCGCTTTTCACCCCCTTGCAAAAATGTTTTTACAATTGATCTTTTCATTTGATAATTGAATACCTATGTGTGTGTGTGTTACGTTTAAGTGTGTTTGTGTGTGTGTGTGTGTGTGTGTGTGAGTGTGTGTGTGTGTGTGTGTGTGTGTGTGTGCGTGTGTGTGTGTGTGTGTGCGTGTGTGTGTGTGTGCATGGAGAGATCAAGGGAGAGACTTTCCAGGAATCTGTCCATACCGGCTGATCATTAACTTGTTCTGAGTTAAGTGTGACTATGATATTCACTCCTGCTAATCCCTGAGCGTTTTCAAAACACACATTCGTTTTACCATTTTAGCCTCTCCGGGAACCGTCACCTTATCGTGGTGGAGAGGTTTTGGTGTCCCTGTGAACCTGAGGGCTGTGTTGTCTGGAGCCTTGTGCTCCTGGTAGGGTCTCTCATGGCAGAGTGGTCTCAGGTGAGGGGCCAGACTAAGAATGGTTCAAAAACCCCAATGAATAACGGAAGAAGAGGAGATGCGACCCGGCCCGGAGGAAGCCCGGGGCCCCCGTCTGGAGCCAGGCCCAGACGGAGGGCTCGATGGCGAGCGCCTGGTGGCCGGGTTTGCCACGGAGCCCGGTTCGGGCACAGCCTGAACAAACTACGTGGCACCCCCCCTCTCTTCATCCCATGGGCCCACCAACTGTGGGAAGACCCGTTGGGGTCGGGTGCGCAGCCACATGGGTGGCAGCGAAGGTCAGGGGTCTCGAACGGTTTCCCTGATCTAAACCCGAGCGGTCGTTTGTTATTGGACTTCTGTGCTAGTCATGGATTATCCATAACGAACACCATGTTCGAACATAAGGGTGCTCATAAGTGTACCTGGCACCAGAGTACCCTAGGCCGAAGATCGATGATCGATTTCGTGATTGTGTCATCTGATCTGAGGCCGCATGTTTTGGACACTCGGGTTAAGGGGCGGAACTGTCAACCGACCACCATCTGGTGGTGAGTTGGATCAGGGAATGGGGGAAATTTCCGGATAGACCTGGTAAGCCCAAACGAGTAGTGTGGGTGAATTGGGAACGTCTGGAGGAGGCCCCCGTCCTAGGTATCTTCAACTCACACCTCCACAGGAATGCCAGTTTTTCTGGCATTCCTGTGGAGGTTGGGGGCATTGAGCCGGAGTGGGCGGTGTTCAAAGCCTCCATTGCTGAAGCTGCGGCGGCTAGCTGTGGCCTCAGGGTCTTAGGCTCCTCAAGGGGCGGTAACCCTCGGACACCGTGGTGGACACCGGTGGTCAGGGAAGCCGTCCGATTGAAGAAGAAGGCCTTCCGGGATATGATATCTTGGAGGACTCCTGACTCGGTTGCAGGGTACCGACAGGCTTGAAGGGCTGCAGCTGCTGCCGTGTCGGAGGCTAAGCAGCGGTTGTGGGAGAAGTTCGGAGTGGCCATGGAGAAGGACTTTCGGTCGGCACCAAAATGATTCAGGAAGACTATCCGGCACTAACTCCTGAATCCGAATAACACGCCCTCTATGTTGGAGGCAGAGCTCGAGGTTGATGGTGTTTCGTCGTCAATTTCCCTGGTGGAGGTCACTGAGGTAGTCAAACATCTCCGCAGTGGCAAAGCCCCAAGGATTGATGAGATCCAGCCAGAAATGTTAAAGGCGCTGGGTGTTGAGGGGCTGTCATGGTTGACACGCCTATTCAACATTGCGTGGGAGTCGGGTACAGTGGCAAAGGAGTGGCAAACCGGGGTGGTGGTATCCCTGTTCAAAAAGGGGAACCAGAGAGTGTGTGCCAATTACCGGGGTATCACACTTCTCAGCTTCCCTGGTAAAGTCTACTCCAAAGTGCTGGAAAGGAGGGTTTGGCCGATCGTCGAACCTCAGATTGAAGAGGAACAATGCGGTTTCCGCCCCGGACTTGGAACTACGGACCAGCTCTTCACTCTCGCATGGATCCTGGAGGGGGCCTGTATGCTACACGGTCTACATGTGTTTTGTGGATCTGGAGAAGGCGTATGACCGGGTCCCCCGGGAGAAATTGTGGGAGGTGCTGCGGGAGTATGGGGTAAGGGGGTCTCTCCTGAGGGCCATCCGATCTCTGTACTCCCAAAGCGAGAGCTGTGTTCGCGTCCTCGGCAGCCAGTCAGTTTCGTTCTTAGTGGGTGCTGGTCTCCGCCAGGGCTGCGCCTTGTCACCAATCCTGTTTGTGATATACATGGACAGGATATCGAGGCGTAGTCGTGGTGGGGAGGGGTTGCAGTTGGTCTGAGGATCTCGTCACCGCTTTTTGCAGATGATGTGGTCCTCATTGGATCATCGCCTGTGACCTTCAGCACTCACTGGATCGGCTGGCGGCCGAGTGTGAAGCGGCTGGGATGAGGATCAGCACCGCTAAATCTAAGGCCATGACTCTTAGCAGGAAACCGGTGGATTGCTTACTCCGGGTAGGAAATGAGTCCTTATCCCAAGTGAAGGAGTTCAAGTACCTCAGGGTCTTGTTCGCGAGTGAGGGTACGATGGAGCTTGAGATTGGCCGGAGAATCTGAGCAGCGGGGGCGGTATTTTGTTCGCTTTACCGCACCGTTGTTACGAAAAGAGAGCTGAGCCGCAAGGCAAAGCTCTCAATCCACCGGTCGATCTTCGTTCCTATCCTCACCTATGGTCATGAGGGTTGGGTGATGACCGAAAGTATGAGATTGCGGGTACAAGCGGCCGAGATGAGTTTTCTCAGAAGGGTGGCTGGCGTCTCCCTTAGGGATAGGGGGAGAAGCTCCACCATCCGCGAGGAACTCGGATTAGAGCCGCTGCTCCTTTACTTAGAAAGGAGTCCGCTGAGGTGGTTCGGGCATCTGGTAAGGATGCCCACTGGGCGCCTCCCTTTGGAGGTGTTTCAGGCACGTCCAGTGGGGAGGAGACCTCGGGGAAGACCCAGGACTAGGTGGAGAGATTATACCTCAACACTGGCCTGGGAACGCCTCGGGATCCCCCCGTCAGAGCTGGTCAATGTGGCCCGGGAAAGGGGTGTCTGGGGCCCCCTGCTTGAGCTGCTCCCCCCGCGACCAGACCCCGGATAAGCGGATGAAGATGAGATGATGAGATGAGACATTCGTCTTACCAGACCAGAATGTCTTCTTTGAAACCTACACAGCGATGAACGCCCTCCTCGCCTGGGCTTGAAACAAGCTGCAAACGTAAGACCACGCAATCCTACATGTGCAAGACCTCTGTGTGGTTCATTTTGCAAGCATCACCAACCTACTTAGCCTATCTTCTATCTCTCTGTCTCTCTGTCTCTCTCTCTCTCTCCACACCTGTCTGTGTGTCTCTCTACGTCCGGCTGAGGAGCTGTGTTAGGAGCGGAGATGTAGAAATTGATGCTGACATGACTAGATCACTGGTTCTGGATCCAGTACAGGCGACTTTTTCCAACCGCACCCCTTTGGCTCTTCTACCCTCCCCCCTCCTCCCCCCCCATCTCTCTCTTCCTTCTAGATAGTATTTCTCTCTTGGTCTCTCTCACACACACACACAAACAAACAAACAAAAAACAAACAATGGTTTACCGTCAAGCTCCTCCGTCGGTGATGATGCTATAGGAAGCCCCTTTCCCTGGAGTCTACGAGCCTTGTCTCTTCTACCCTGAAGGTCACCGGGTGTAAACGTACTAAAGTGTTGTTCTGCCGCTGTGCGCTCGCCTTCTTTCTCCCCTTGTGTGTGGGAGCCCTGAGGTCGGTGTCACTCCTGTTAGGCAAGTGCCTGCGGTGTCAGTTCTGTAAAAAAAAGAAAGGTTCCTCTTTGTCTATTTCCGGCGGGCGGAAGTGCGAGCGAGATGTGTGTTCACAGTTTGACTGAGCTGTAAGTGACTTCTTGTGTGCCAATGTGGGGGGTGTAGTCGGATGCAGTGTGGCCATTTGTGATAATCCGTGAGGCTTCGTCAAAGGGCCATGCATACTAGCACACACAAGCCACACACACATTCATCACGGACAAAGTGCTATTAATATGAGCTCCACTTTCCATTTCTCTGATATAACAAATAGTAGAATGGAGGTGTCATTTTCACCACAAATGTTGTAAACTGTGTTGAAGCATCATCATCATCCTGTTGCCAGTAGTAGCTCTACACCTTTCATGACTGTATAGTGTTATTCATGTCTTTCCTATGTGCATCCCAGATTTTCTTTATTGAACTGCATTCCACTTATTGTCTTAAATGTATGCTCTTTTGAATGAACACTATACAAAAAGGATTTGCAAAATGTAAAACAATTCAACAGATGTATATTTTGAATGTTCCATTTCAACTCGGTAGATGGCGACATAGCCTGGGCCATCTCTTTTACAGACGTGAAACGCAGCAGCCTAAATATGGGTCGGTGCGTCGGTGCTCCTGTTGGATATCCTCTTCCGCCCGCTATTGCGCACAAAACACCATATTAACATAATAATAATAGCTACAATGCAGGGTTGATGTAAATATTTTTGAATAAAAAATTGCTTTTTACTTCAACCCTCTAATTTCGGTACATTCCCAGCGTCACCCGAAACAGAAACAGCAAATGTTTGATTGTGGAACATTAAGAATCAAAAACGAAACCCAGTCACTGCATGAAGGCAGTGGTCAATGTCACGCATTATTGTAGGCCTATTATTTACCCCATGCAACATGACATTTAAAACATCCATCCTCCTTCCACGTATCAGAATCCTATCCTCAGCGGGTCGTCTGTCAGGTAATCGACTTGACTTCATGCATGTCAAAAACATTTCAAGTACTGCAGGTTTCCGTCCAAAACGACCCCTCACTCTCCTGTTTGGATCGGTGAGGAGGAATGTATCAGCTGAGTGCAACTGTGGAAGTCAAATGTTCGCCAAACAGTCAAGCACTGCGACCCGATGGAACAAGTTGTCAACAACAACCACGTTGCAGAAGGACGGGTTCACCCGTTCCCGTGAGAGGGGAGTTTTGCTTCGTAAAGTTGTCCTCGGCGCACTCGGGTTCGCCACCACTGCGGCCGTATGTGTCCACACCAGTGCCCGGGTCACCATGGCCGAAGGGACAGAATCTCTGAAGGTTAACCTTGAGTCCGCTGAGGCAGACTGGAAGGAGACCAAGGGTGAGACGAAACTAAAGCTGCACTATAAACAATGTCCTCTAGACTAGAGAACCCCAAATTAGGTAACATACATAGTGGAAACTCCCCGGGGGTAATTACGGCAATCACACTAAACTGAACGTGTAAACTTTAAGGGGGCACCACTTTCCATATACGACGTATGATTCATCATCTCTCTTTCTCTCTCAATCTTCTCTTCCTTAGACCGGATGCTGTCCTTGCCGCTGGATGAGAGGCGGCGGTTCTACAGGACCCGTTGCTATACGTCCCTGGACCAGGTCCCTGTGTGGAGTCCCTCTCCAGGCCCCTCTTCAGGTCAGCATGGCTTCACTGCACACAGCCGGGTGGGAGGGGGGGGGGGGGGGGGGGGGGTCGGACACAAAATCGACTACTTCTATATGAAATGTGTTATTTTGGTAATCATGTGTACTGAGATCCTGCCGATATTGGGTTCACCGATACGATACCGATTTTAATAGTTAGGTTGATATGCACATGTTCAACCAAATTCCCCTTGTTCTTAATCCACTATTTTTTATTTTAAGGGATGAATTCAGACGGATGTATTTTATTTTTAGTGATAGGCTATATTGTGTCAGAATAGCATTATTTATTCAGAAAATAATATTCAAGGCTCCGACATTTTTGACTTGATAATCATATGGTTTAATAGACTCTATAAGACAGGTCAAAACACCCAGCTTTCACAGCTTTAACCCCCCGATCTTAAAGATGACTGCTAGTCATAACTCAATGAACATTTACTGTTTTCCAAATGAATGAAAGATGTCACAGAGGTCATCGTTTTGGCAGGATTTAAAAAAGGACAGAAACAAAGTCTGCAGTCATATAATTTAAAAGCTTTAGGCCTTAGTTATTTCTTTAATTTTGCCTGCAATGCTACATCAACATTCGTGTTTAACGCTCCATAGCTTGCATGTGACCATATCAGAATTGGCACCTTGGCCCGCATCACTGCGGCATCTGTTTGGATCCATTGTATTAAAAACAGAATAAACCTAGTGTCTAATCTCCCGACGTGTTGTCTTTCAACTACGCAACGCTGTCCAGCGCGGCGCTCTGTGTCTCGCCTGGTGCGACGCACCACACGTCGAAGCTCTGCTGTAACCGAGTGGGACTCACACCGAGAGAGGATGTGAGACAAAATGACTTCACAGCACTTCACGATATGTTGGAAGAGTAGAGATAATGCAGATTAAGTTAATCTAGAGATAACGTGCACAGATCTTTTACTTCCCCATCAACCAATCTAATGGTAGAGTTGGTCAGATTTGAGTCTACCAATCTTTTCTTCGGTTACCCAAAACCCTAGAAAATAAATACACTGGTTCCTGACTTATTTAACTATAGGCTGACAACACAAATGGCAGATAACAACATACTGCAACCGCAACACTGAATGAACGCCTGCCGGGGACTTAACCACTCTGGTGCTCCAAGAAGAAACCCCAGACCGTGCTTATTTTGCGCTCAATAGAGAAAGAAATAAAGTGAAAAAAAAAGAATCTGCTGTCAAGGCTTATACATATAAATATAATACAATACATAGGGCCCAAGTTTGTTACGTTTCCAGCATTTTATTGCATGAGCTAGTTTGGAACTACCCCTGAATTCCACAGAAGGAACTGTTAGTAAAACTGCCCGCTTCCTACTCTGCGCAGCCAACTGAGGACACTGCCGGCCAACATCGGCAGACATTATTGCCATCCGATATATTGGTCAGGCTCACTACGCAAAATGGCTGACAGGGAAGATGCTGTTTTTACTTTTGAAGCACAAGGACAAACACCTGCTGCATCAGTATCATTATCAACTGTTATTCAGTGTTGACATCTCAAAGATTTACCTTGTAAATGTATGTGGTAAGAAGCATTAAAAACATACTCTTAAAGGGATACTTCACCCATTCAAAACCGGCGTTCTATCATTCTAAAATCGCTATTGTAATATAAAAAATATTTTTTGCCAGTCTTACCCAGTCTTCCCATGGCCCAGCTTTCCTGATCTAATTTTCTCCCGAGATGAGGTCAAATGACGCGTTTGACGTCATCACGGGAGAACTTTGCTTGCCTGCTAGAAGAGCCGAGGACTACAAGCCACTGGTTCCGCAAATTTGTGAGCCCACCAACAAGGAATGAGGGGGGGGGGGGGGGGAGCTTGCGTATGAGATGTAAACACAATGTCCGTCATGTTTCTTTCCCGCGAGAACAAATTTGCAATGTGAAACAGCCAAATTGAATTTTGAAATCTATTGTTGGATTTGGACATTCAGGGCTATTAGTACGAGCCAGAATACAGCCAGGAAGAATTGACACGAATAGAGGAGGAGGCTGCTGCGGCTGCAGCTGAATAAAACTTGCCTGTTGCCGAGGACGAGGAGCCGGAGCGCGCCGGTTTGCTCTGTTCGCCTATAGACACAACACAGAGTCCCTGTGCTGCAGCGAATTTCAGCGATGCCAGTTTCTTCTAGAATAAATGGCTGAATCTGGCGAGGATGGGGCCATGTGTGTAACCTCTCACCCAGGCTTCACGCCTCATCAGAACAGTTGGGTATTGGATACATATTTCCGGACCCAGAAAGTGAACTGGAAACGCCAGCCAAAGCCCGCCGGGAGAAACAGACGCCTGATTATAGAGTAAGTGTTAGTTTTTTTACTAACACATTGGCTACAATAATTTTGAGTCCCGGGGAACGTGACAATGTAGTTATCCGAAAGTAGCCGATCTTATTGGCAGATCATAGGCTACGCTACGTTAGCTTGAAATCCTGTGTAATGCTGTATAGGCTACTCAAGGCATCATTTTTACTTTGCTTTGCTAATGTTGTTCTCTTTCTTTCTTAGACAGTATCAGCTTCCTGTGTTGTCCAGGCCATCAGAGCTAATTAGCCAGCACAAGATGGACAGTACTGTTGCTACCAGGAGACAGTAGATGCTCAAGATGAGCTGGGACTATTTTGACTCAAGCAAACGCACCCTACACGTTTTATTTTTGTAAATAGTTCACATTTTTTCATGAATAAAACTTCAAATTCATGTTGGTTGTTGTGATTTGTTTACTAACCCAAGTACTGTTATGCTAAAGTAGGCCTACTGTATAAGATAAGCACTTATTTCAACTGGGGAGAAATAGTTGAGTACAAATACTTGATATGCTGAGCTAATGTAATTAGCAAATGTTTTCATGCTGTACAGTAATATACAAATGTTTGAAAAAACGAGGGCAGAAGTCTAAACCATTCAACGTATCACGGGGATATGTTCACACAAAGTTTGCTCGCGCTACCACTTGCACTAGGACCATGGGTCCTTCCCCCTCCAAACGGAAGCGGGCGGTGCAGCGGGCGCAATGCACTGTGGTAGTTTGAGGATTTCATACTTTTGAGCCAGAGAGACACTTTCTGCCTTTTCTCAGGCTAGGATACATAGAATTATTTACTTCATATAACCTTCATATCACCACCGGTGAAGTATCCCTTTAATATTCACATAAATTCACATATATAATCATACCTACTGGTATTTAATGAATGAAGAAGCATTATCCTATCAAAGTGCACATGGCCATGACAGCAAACCTGGTCATCGTTGATGTGACCACTTTAAGACTGGGGGCCTATCTTGCATCCAGCGCAATTGACTTTCTACACTGACGCATGTGTTGTTGCTAGTTTGCAACTGGCGCAGAGCGTTCTTTTCCCTCCACCGCCACGCGTTGGTAAAATAGGGAATGATCTTGCGCCCTAAGGGGCGATTCGGCGTAAGGGGGTGGCGTGTTCTGGCGAAAAAAGTTCCCTGGTGCTATTTTGCCGTTTCAGAAAACAATTGCGCCACAAACCAGGAAATACCTGGTTTAAAGTCAGTGGCTCGTTGTTCAGATGTTTTTTTAAGGGCGCATGCACAATGTTGCTTGTGCACCTCGCGCATACACTTTGCTTCTCTCATCTACCTAGCCACACATTCTTGGTAAATTATTTGGGAAAGAACAGCTGATACAGCGGTTCAAGTTGTACTTTTAAATCAATGCATCTACAAACACCGTATAGCAAACACATATTTTCTTGACACAAACATCGTGTACAAGCCCATAACTTTTAGGATTGATGAGTATTTGATCGTGAGAAAACATTGTTTTACCGCGAGTGAATGTTAAAAATAATGAATGAATGCGGCGCGCGTGTCTGCGTCCATCTGTTTAAACACACACAAACTAAACACGTAACGCATAATACAGTCCATGGCAATGTATATTAACGGGGAGACACATGCATATTAGTAACACAAGTCGATAACGATAATGCATACAATACTGGTAAGAAACGATGTTTGTTAATGTATTGCGTATATCATTCAATATAACCACAGTTACCGCATATCATATGTGTGTTAAGTTTTATTTGCCGATATTTATTTGCCGACTCAGTATTTCTGAAGTTGTGGAAGAAAACGCTATTCCATGTGTGAATTAGGCCATATTATGTGTTCATAAACTGAGCCATTTGAAGTTTGAAATTAATTAGGTCATTCATCTGTCTCATCGGAGACGGCAAACATCAAAATATCAACTTGTCAGATTCAAATGCGCTCATGGCTCTTAAAGGGGATGGGAAATGGCACTCTCATTGGTTTATTGCACGTTACGCCCAAACCACACCTACGGGTAATTAGGCTACTTCAGACCAACCCTTTTTAGATTTGCGCCGGGCGCAAGAGTTATTTATGCGCCTTTTAAAATAGCAACATCGCCATAGAACCGCCCACAAAGCTACTTGCGCTTGGCGCTTCTCACTTGCATTTCAGACCGTTAAAATAGGGCCCTAGGACTATGTATTGCCTATACTTATAACTTTGGTCAAAGATTTAACATTACAATTGATCCATAATATCCTAGCATGTTTATCATTAAGGCTTGGCACATTAGCTTATCTCTAGTTAGCTTATCACTTTTACACAATAATAACCTGAAGGATTGAATTACAATCCTTCAATACTCTCACCCAATTTGCAGTATTTTAACAGCAATTTTATCTGGCAACTTTTGAGTGACACTGAGAACAAGGAAACAATACTATCAATAGATGTTGCTGCACAACCTGGTTTTAAAACTGGAGCCATTGCAGATTCATTAAGAATCAAACTTTTCTTACTTTATTGTTTTACTTGCTAAAGGCACTACCCTTGATTAATGTTTTTCCACTCGATTCCAGCAGAGCAACAAATTAAAAATATACTTAGAGAGGCCTCTGGACACCTTGTTTCATGTGATCCACATGACCTATCCTATTGTCTAATGTTATATCACATAGATGTATACAAATATATATTAATATTGTGGCAACCCGGCACGGTGAGCGAACCACCTCCTCCCAAACAGGACACCATTTCGTGGGGAAAAGCCAAAAAAGGCACGTTTAATCCAGAACATAACAAAGTCTCTCAAAACACAAATAACGTAAAACCTGGGAGGAATCAACGGTCCCCTCCTTCGTGGGTGGAATCCCGTCACCCACGAGGACCGGTCTCTCCGTGCAGGAGCTCCAGGGCTGGGAGAGCCCCGAATGAGTGGAGAAGCGGGCTATTTAAGCCCTGCTTCTCCACCTGTTCCTCAGGTGCTCTGAATCTCCTTAATTGGCCCGGGCCGGGTTGCCACAATATTAACATGATTATTAAGCAAGTAATGATCACAGTGGCATGATATACATGAGCTGAGCGTCCAGCTAGGGGAGCACTATACATACACATTACACATGACTTTGAGCTCTCAGCTCGCAGCTAAAAGGCCCGGACTCTCATGTGCACGGCATGCATCACAGAGACGCCGAGGCATGGTTTAAAAGATTCAAGCTGGGAATTGGTATTGGTGTCGTCGGCTTTACTTAACCTCACCTTGGGTTGACACAGTCTGAGAACAGAGAAACAAAATGAACACAGGAACTTCATCAAA
>NC_044057.1:6738724-6773724 GCF_902167405.1 Gadus morhua
TGTGTGTGTGTGTGTGCGTGTGTGTTTGTGTGTTTGTTTGTGTGTTGGGCGGGGGGGGGGGGGTTAGCAAGTGGTTGCAAGAGTCAGTCACACGCACACTTGCACGCACGTACACACTTTTTTTTTACAGTGAAAAGAATAAGCAAACAATAAACACAATGCCAGGTTAACTGAACACTGATTTTCATATTTTCTTTTCCCAACAAAACCCCTTAACAAAAACATTGCAATTTTTTTTATAATCAATTTATATATATAATATATATGTGTATATATGATAAAAAAAAAATAACAAGGAGAAGACAACGAACACCAATGCAACAATACAACCAATAAAATGAGTAAGATGATTATAATAGATAATGATCATCTTATTATGATGATCATTATCTTATTATTTCATATGATGAATGAAATAAATATCAAATGATAAAGAAAAACCTCAGTTTCAAGTTGTTTATATCTGGCCAGGGGGGGAAGAAGCACGTTAATCAGGGGTCCGCTGCACGCGAGTGGACCCCTGCGGACGATATCATGTAGAAACAATCATTCAGGACTCAGGAGGAAGATCAGATGAGCCACTAACATAGGAGACACCGGGTGGCCACTTTTCTAGAAAGTGCTCTCTAGACCCTCTGAGTGTAAACTTTATATTTTCTAGATGCAGAAACCCCTCAACACAGTTAAGTCTTAACTCAAAGATGCATAACACACATTGTATCCAATTTATCTAAAATATGCACCATTACAAGAAACACACACTATCACACACAAACACACACACACACACACACACACACACACACACACACACACACACACACACACACACACACACACACACACACACACACACACACACACACACACTCACAGGTATATATACATGACGTGCAGAGCAAATGAACAGATCCAAACGCAGGGGAAAGTGAACCCCTCTCCACTTCCAGTGCTGATTCAAGGCCTTCAAGCATCCATAATGAGATCCGACCCATTACTTTTATTCACAGACCTTTAATTGAGGGTCATTACAACATAAAAATTGACATATTATCTATGAAGCCATTAGTGTATTAGAAAGTAGTGCACGGCCGGCAGACAATTTACTCTCTGCTCTCCGGAGCGGGGTCTGGAGAATCAGCCGCTCCGCACCGGCACCTTTCAGCAGCAGCCGCCCGGCTCAGGTCAGGTTGAGTCAGCCTCCTCGCTCTCCATCCTGAACGACTACAGCGCCTCTTAAACAGCCTGCCTCTGCTGCTTGGCTTCGGCTTCCGATGTGGAGATGTGCTTCTGAATAATGCATGCTATCGGTTCGTCTCAACTGCCTTCTGTCATTCAGCCTCCTGCCACCCCCCCCCCCCCCATCCCGCCCACCCAGTGTTGATTGATCCAGGTGGGGTGTAGGCCAATGCGAGGAGGCGGAGCTGGGCGTGGCAATGGCTCTGTCGTTGTGTCGTGTCGCTCTCAATAAAGATTGGATTTACAGTAACCCGCCCCCCCCAGCCCCTCCCCCACCTCACTCACCGCCCCTTCCACCTCATCTCCTGTCAGTATCCTTCCCCCACACACACACACACACACACACACACACACACACACACACAGTTGTGTACAAGTTTACAGCCGGTGGCTCCTGCTTGGTCCTATAAAACACCACAAACATAAAAACCCACAAGCACTTAAGAGCCATCCTCAGGAGAGGGGGGGGGGCAGAAACATCCCCCTATTTACGCCCCTCAATCATTCCATCCGGGGGGGGGGGGGGAGAGAGACAGAGTAAGGAGAGAAGGAAAGATGGAGCAGAGGATATATTGTCTCTGATGGGTCTAGCTGATTAAGATGGATTAGGCTACGAAATGTCATTGGACTGATGAGTTTTTTGTGTCTGTGTGTGTGTGTGTGTGCGTGCGTGCGTGTGTGTGTGTGTGTGTGCGTGTGTCGGTGTGTGTGTTTGCTCGTCTGCACGCACCAGACCAAGGCCCTGCATACGTACATGTGTATGATGTCTGCATCAGCAAACTGTTCATTTCAACCTTTTTCCACATTGATTAAATGCTAATTTGTCACACTCTGAGAAGCTCTGTTTTTTCTTTTGCACCCTGCAGTTATTATTTTCCTGGGTGTTTGAAACTCTGCACTCCCTTACTTTGCCACATGATGCCGTGTTAATGGTGTCAGAATCTGATGCCAATTATTTAGCCACACCTTTCCCACAAGTTAATTCAAAGGATTTATTTATGGATTGCTAGTGGACAAGTTTGCAGGGATTTTTATAAAGTGTTCACCAAAGCTTGATTCGGAACGCGTTGACATTTGAAGAGATCTAGGAGGAGAGGGGGCATTCTTCCCTGTGGTGACGTTCCCTTTGTGATACCGCTTCAGTACCGTTGTTGTGTATAAGCTTTATACTGAGGTGTTTGTGTTTGTAACACACACCGTGTGTACAACAAGGTTGTACTATAAGTGTCCTAGATTCATTGCCTTCTCTCAAACGTCATAATCAACCGCTGCCCAGACAGAGTTCCACACATCCACACACCCCCAGACTATACAGAGTATACTTAAACTCAAAAATCACCAAAGTACTCCAGCTGCGTTTGGAGCAGAGTGGAAAATTCACAAACTGTTTGGCCGAGAACATAGGATTAAACTGTAAATGTCGGATTTTAGTAACGGTGACAATATGGCATTGATTACCATTTTGAGGATCATGTAAGATATACTGTATATAACCACGTTTAAAAGGAAAATAATGACTTTGGGTTTAGCAACCTTTCAAGGAAACCTATAGTTCTTTTTTTCTCCCAGTGCGTGTCAGAGAGTTAATGTGACAGCAAAGCAAGTAGATCAGTCTTTTTCGGCCTGACTCTAAAACACCTTCCCTAAAATCATGTCGTGCTTCTGCAAGTGTTAAATGGCTTTCCGGTCCGTGCTTCTCATAGCCCCAGATTCAGAAGTTTGAGGGGGTGTTGGAGTGAGTGTGTGTGTGCGTGTGTGTCTGTGTGTGAGTGCTTGTGTGTGTTTTTCATATGTTTATGTCTGCACTGAGAGTGTGTGTGTGTGTGGGTGTATGTGTCTGATTTCAGGATAAGGCAACATGTGTGCAGCAAGTGTAAACAGCTGCACCTGCTCAGCCATCAGTCGGGGCGTGGTGTGTGTGTGTGTGTGTGTGTGTGTGTGTGTGTGTGTGTGTGTGTGGGCGTGTGTGTGTGTGTGTGTGTGTCTGTGCGCAGATGTGTGTGTGTGTGGGAGAGTGTCTGTGTGTGGGCGCCATGTATTACTCCTCCACAGGTCAGAGATAAAGCCGTTGGTCACCTCTGGAAACGCTCTCTCCGTGTCGGCGGCTGAGAGATACAAGATTAGAGGCAGCAGCTTCCTGGCCTGTGGCTGACTGACAGTCAGAGAGAGAGGGAGAGGGAGAGAAAGGGAGAGGGAGAGAGAGAGGGAGTTACTACTCACAGGAAGGTAGGCAGCCCAGAAGGACCATGGCAATGATTGACAGACAGATGGATGAAGGCGATGCTTGATTATGTTTTTTTACACAGACAGAAAGAGAGGGATGAAGATACGGGAGCCATGCCTTGGTTAAGAGGCGGGAGACATGGAGGCACACAGGAAGGAACGAGAGGAGGAGAAAACATGCAGGATATCGGCAGTGAAAAAACCAGAGGAGCAGAGGCTATGGAGAGGGGGGGGTCTGGATGGGGTAAAGGGGATGAACACCGCCGTACCCGTTTCATAAAGTGTTGTGGAGGAGATAATACCCCCCCCCCCCCGCCGCCAGGTGGATGGCCCTTAACAAGAGCATTACTGCACTTCGCCATAAGCCACGGCCTCACAAGAGGGATCCTAGCAGCTAGCTTTAGTCAGCGAGGATTAGCGCTCGAAAAAATAACCACTCGCCTCTCCCTCTCCCCGCTCCCCTCTCTCCCCTCTCCCCTCTCCCCTCTCCCCTCTTCCCTCTCCCCTTTCTACTCTCCCTCTCCCTTCTCCCTCTCCCTCTCCCCTCCCTCTCATCTCCACTCTCCTCTCTCATATTCGTTTCTTCTCTATCCCCTCCTCGCATCCCTATTCTCTCCTCTCCTCCCATTCCCATCGCTCCCCTCGTCTCCCCTCTCCACTCCCCCCGTCTCTCCCCTCTCCTCCCTCTCCTGGCTTAGAAACCATCTTGGAATGCAATTGGCAAAAATGTTCGTCCTTTGTGTCCTTTATATTTCTCAATCGTCAGAGATGGTCTCAGAATAGTCCTCTGTGCGCTGCCTGTCTGTCTTTTGTGTATTTAATTGAGCCTAAAGCTCATTGTTTTACAGAGACTGGCAGAGGCTGGTTGAACGACCGGGAGCGTCCTGTGATTGTTCAGCAGCGCTGAATAAAGTCTCAGTGATTAGCCTTTAAAGCCACGCAGTCTTTATAACGAACTCTCCTCATTAAATATCCATGCTGTGAGTACAGCGATGATGGCTGTCTTGACTCTGTTTCTAAACTGCCGTGCCGGCGATCGCGTCGTCATTATCCATTGTTTGTTTGTTCTCTTGGACTTTGAAGGCGTCCATGTGGGTTCGATTTTTTGTTTGGGTTAGATTTTTATTACAACGGGAAGGCTCTTGGAAGTGTCCCGTAGCGCATGTCTTAAGTCTTTTAGGCGGTGCTATTACTTTGATATTTTGCACAGTATATAGTATATGGCTATTGATCCAATTTATCTTACTGTCTGGATTGGTCAGTCTGGATTGGTCCCAGAGCTCTTTCTCCCTTTCTCTCCTTCCATCTCTCTCTCTCTCTCCTTCCAATTCTTTCTATCTCACTCCCCCCCCCTCCCTCTGCAAGTATGCTTTCCTAACAAGATATCCCCCCTGGAGCGGTTGTCAGCTTCTCTTAGGACATGCTCACATTAAAAGATGCAAAACGCCACACCAAGTTTTCCGTCTGAGACAAATATCCCGCGTGTTCGTTTTCGTTCTGTTTTATTTAGTGCCTGGGAGGAGGGGTAGGGAGGAGAAATCCGGGCACTGCTTGTTCTTAAATCGTCAGCTGGCTGACGGCGTCCTTTTACCGAGACGATGTGGAACAGCCTGCGCACACACACCACTCAGTGGAACAGCCGTCGTTCAGTTCTTCTATTCTCCTCAAGCGCGGAGGGGGGGGGGGGGGGGGGGGTTCGCGCACAGACTCAACCCCCCAAGGAAGCCCCTCGGGCGGACCCCCGTACAGCGGAGAGACCTTCACCTATGGTTCCTATAGCGTTGTCCGTCCACATGGCACCATACAGCAGACAGACGGGCCTCCGTACAGCAGACAGACGGGCCCCCGTACAGCAGACAGACGGGCCCCCGTACAGCAGACAGACGGGCCCCCGTACAGCAGACAGACGGGCCCCCCTACAGCAGACAGACGTCCACCTATGGCTCCTAGCGATGTCCGTCTACAAGGCACCGTCGCTGCTGCCGCCGCCTCTGAATACCTCACCACAATATGACAACGTGACGCACACGCACACGGCGTGTCACATTGTCACACACACTGTCCCTGCGATGTGGGGACTGGCGCTGGTAGCACACCCCCCCTAGGCTGCCACGGCGGCGGCGTCAAGCTGTCTAAAAGATAATGCATGACTGATTCTCCTGAACGGTTTCCGGTTTGCGGCGTGAAAAAGTTTTCTGGTGGGTGAGTTTGGAGGAGATGACCTGATGCGGAGGCTGTTGTTGCTGTTGTCGCTGTTGTGTGTTTTTTGTGTTGTTTTTGTTTTGTTATTTCTGTTGTTTGCATTGGGCGTGCTGAGGTTTGGACTCCGATGGTTTAATGGTTCGGTTTGAGTCAGCGGAGTCGTAACCGTGGAGGTCAGGGTCATGGCGGGTCGGAGGGAATCGATGCTGAGGTCATTTACAATTCTAATTTGGTTTTGGATAATATACGATTCACTAGATACCCAAAGCCCGCCGTCCAAACGCTGGTCAATTAGTTTAACGAAGCAGATTCCTCGCCATACATTCCGAACCATTTCTCATTCAGTATCCAGGGGTTTCATTTCGTCTATAAGTAGAGATTACGATAAACTTCAGCTCCACACAATACAACGCAGACCAGTGTTTCTGTCCACAAACCGCCCTGGGCGCCAATGAGCAAGAAAATTTCTGGAAATTAAAAAATCGACATCTAATCTCTCCGTGCCCCAGCTGGTTGCTTTGGAGAGCCGCCTGCTGTAATTACTATACTCAGTGTACAGCAATCCGTGATGGAAACTAATACATAGGATGTGCAGACGTATGTGGCATTTGCTAGTGCGCTCGCCGACCAACCTCACAATTATATCGACCCACGGCGTGGTGACGGAGCGAACGCTGAAACGATAGAATGCTGCAGTGTCTGTTATGGCATTTCAACTCAGGAGGGGCGTGTGAAGGCGTGAGGTAATCAGAGGGTCTCAGAGCAGAGCCACTCCCAGCCCAGGGCCTCCCCGCTGCAGCCACTCTCCCTTTAGTCTGCTGTCCTGTGGATGGCCGGCCCACCGGGGTTTGGGAGCCGGGCTCCTGCCCCGGGGGCCGGACCACCAGGGGACATAATGGCCCCCTAATGGCGGATCAGCATAATTTCCCCCAATACATATTCAGACCGCTGCTGCCTGTAATGGCTGGGCCCGCAGCACCGCCGCCCCCCTCAGGCCCTGACAGCCTGCGGTGTCCGGGGTCCCGGTGTCAGCGTGAAGTCTAACCAGCCCTGTCTTCAGTTGATATTATGCTCCCGTGATGCATAATCCTCAACAAATTGGAATTAAATTAAATGATCACAGTTAGCTATTGACATGCACATGCAGCCAGCCTTGTGTGTGTGTGTGTGTGTGTGTGTGTGTGTGTGTGTGTGTGTGTGTGTGTGTGTGTGTGTGTGTGTGTGTGTGTGTGTGTGTGTGTGTGTGTGTGTGTGTGTGTGTGTGTTTATGTGTGGGGGGGGGGGGATCCCTGGATATAGCATTAGGGGTTGCTTTCTTGGGGCCTCTGTAAAGTGTAATTTGGAGACTAGTCGGTGTCTCCTCCTATTAGAGGCCTCAGACGCGGCATCGGCCCCCATCACTGCTGGGGTTATGCTGGTCGGCTCCGGTCTTGCTGGGCTGGAGGAGCGACGTCAGGGCTGATATCACACCGCTCCGGGTTTGCATAATGAATTGTCATTCTGCTCCAGGCCCCTGCTCGTTACTTCCTGTCAGTGGGGGCATGGTATCGTGTTGGCCCTGAGGCCCCCTAGAGGGTTAATTCGTTAATGACACTGCTAACTCTGTGTCGTACAGCCCCCAGTGTGCTCACTCCCACTCGAGCTCCCACTCAAAGCGCTTTACAATACTGCCTACACCCAACTCGTCGGGAGCAGTCAGGGTGAGGCATCTTGAGGGGTTCAAAGTAGCAACCTTCCGGTTGCCAGCGAACCCTGAGCCACATGCCGCCCTAACTTTCCACTTTTGCTGGAAAAATACAATCGAGCAACAACGTGCTTTGTAATGTTACGCTGGCTATATGGGTCGGCCATCTTGCTTCCCTTTCCATTTTGCAGCTAGTATATTTTATTTGGTATTAACAGCAAAAGGCAGTTTTAATTAAACAATAAAGATATGGTTCGTTGCCACATTTAAAAAGGATTAATGACAGGGATATTATGTATGGAGGAATATGCTTAATTGTCTCCTGTTGTTTATATTTTACTATATTGTGGTTGGCTTCCTATGAAAATAATAGAAACGTTTCTCTGTTGGCTTTAATGGCTTTAACGTGCCGTCGACAGAGCTTGGCTGGTTCCTTTGTGTCGTTGGAGTGCTTGAGTTGAGTAAACAGGTCCTCATTGTTCGGGAGTATGTTGGCCTTTGATTGAAAGGTACTGGGCTCATTACACAGCGCTTCGATTTGGCTGCAGATCGAGTGCCTTCAGCTTCAGCATAAAGGGACTCTCCATTGATACACTCCGTTGTGTTCAGTCAATGATAATTCTGTCTCCGTCCCTGTCAGAGTGTGAGTTTGTGTGTGGGTGTCAGACTTATGGCTGTAGAATAAATTGAAATGGAGTCTTAGTCACTAGGTGCTTTTTCTCTCTGTCTTTCTTCCTCTCTTTTCTCTCTCTTTCTCAACCCCCCTCCCTCCGTCCCTCCAGATCGGTCTGGTAATGATGTTCTGGCTCAGAGGACCACTTTACCAGTCAGCGGGGCTGACATGTTTCCACGATGTACTGTGAACATTTTTAAGATCTCACGGTTCGCTGCCCCCCCCGGTTTCCATGGGACTAGTCCTGTCATTTTTTATTTATTTCCCTATTTATTCATTTATTCATTTAAAGTAAATTTTTAAATCCTCGCCCTCAGCTGGAGTGGAAACCGGGGGGGTGGGGGGTGGAGGGCGGTGACCCCCTCCACCCATTTAGTGAAATATCTGACATCTCCCCTCCACCCCCCACCCCCATCTACTGTCCAGCGTGTTGCCATGGGCGACACTGGGCCGGTGACCCGTGTAGGCGCATGCGAGAAGACACTCGCGACGGCCAAGAGCGGCTCAATTTACAGCCGGGGGGGATTGATTCACGGCCGACATTGAGAAGTTAACGTCCCCCCCGGCCCCCCCGTCCCCCCCCGGCCCCCGGGGGCCAGTCAATCCGTAATGAGGCGCGCTTGTGTAAATAAAAAGGTGCGGTGGGGCGGGGCTACGGCAAACTGAACGAGTTTGCAGAAAAGCTCCTTCTCGCTAATTATTTCTCTCCCACCCCCGCCCCTGTTAAAAGCTTTCCCCACCTCCCCAACCCACCATGCGATCAATCGGCACTTTAGTGTGGAGGAAGCGCGAGGGTCATTAGCCTGATTGGGCCGGCGGCGGTGTTGGTGATGGAGGTGGTGGTGCTGGGGGTGGTGGTGGTGGTGGTGGTGGTCTGTGGATCGCGGGGGGGAGAAGAGGAATCGTCGAGGCCCGGATCATCAGCACTCAGCAGCGCTGGCAGCAGCTCTGCCACTCATCAACGTCCGGACTTCTGCTGTCCAGACGCCTTTTGTTTGTTTACAGTCCGTTGTTCTCTGGGCCGCCGACTCGCACTGCCAGCTGGCCAGGTGACGGGCTGGAGCGATGTGACGCTTAGTTAAGGGGAAGGTCAGTATCCCGGGATTAACCTCTTCCAAAATTGCGCATTGCTTCGAGCCGGGTACGGCACTCAGCTTGGTGATTGGCAGAGCTTTGTAGCATTCGTAGAGTTCGTAGCGTGCTAAGTGGTGCCGTTGGTTAAGCCAGCGGAATCTAAAAGGTAGTGCGGTCCGTTTTATTTTATGTGCACCGCTCTGCACCGCTTTCTGGTTTACTTTGGGAAAAAAAATAGGCTTGTACTGCCTGTCCTTTAAATAAAGTGTCTTTGGCCCAGACACGCAATCAGGCTCCCTCGACAGCCTTGGCTTGCTATCGAAAGTCCTTGTCTCCGCCAGTCACATAATGGGACGTGACGGCAGCACCAGCAGAAAGAAAATACATTCTATTCAGGGCTGCGGTAGCCTAATGAATGACATTTCTAATGAAGATGTCGCGGCACAATGACTGATGGTCGGCACGTGGGTTTGACACCGAGAGGCGACCCCGTTGGACGAAAAAAAAAAAGATTTTATTAAAAGGCATAAGCGATTTTCATTTGGTGTTTGAGAGTGCACTCGGGGTTACCACGGTGAAGCCAGACTAATCAGCCGGTTCCCGTGGCTGCGTGGGACTCCATAATTCACCGAAAGCGAGCAGAATGCGCAGCGGGAAAGAAACATCAATTATTCTCCATGTCTTGATTCCTCTTACCTCTTCTTACCTCTAACGGCGCCGGTAAACTCTGAAGAGACTCTCCGCCGAGGCCAAGCGAGTACAGTGACACCAGCCCTCCCCCCCCCCCCCACCCACCGCCCCGTACATCACACACACGTAGCAACAATCACTGAAACACACACACACACAAACACAGAGGGCGTGTGTAACAAGCACGCCTCCCCGGACCGTAATGGCGTCCGTCGGGGACATGCTGTTGAAGTGGCGGCCAGAGAGGCAGCATCTGCCCAGGTCGCATCATCAGGGGGCTTAGGACATGATAAGGCTATTTATAGCGGCTGCTTATCCACTTACGCCGCCGCTGCCCAATCCCCCCCCCCACCCCTCCCAGCGGAACAAGCTGTCCTGCAGGGCGGCGGGCGGCGGCCGCCTGACTGATGGGCCGACAGACAGAACTGACAGACAGACGAGCCAGACGGACAGATTGATCAGACGCTCCTCTCGCTCACCGCCACACAGACTCGTGTCGAACACCGACGGCGGGAACAGTGTTTCTTTAGCAGCTTAGGTGTAGCGTGGGAGGTGTTTGGGTCGTTTTATTTTGCAACTGTGTGTTTTTTTTAGTTTGTGTGCGCGTGTGTTTTTCTGTCTGTGAAATGGTGTGTGGTATCGAGTCTTATTTTTGAGGGGGACGTCAATCATGGATGTTTTTTGTTTTTACTGCTTTGCCTTGGTGGTGGGTGAGGGGCTTCTGGGGGTCTGGGGGTCTGGGGGTCTGAGGGGTGGTCCGATCGTTCAGAACAACACGGTCTTTATTGACGCTGGGTTGATCCGAGAGGGCTGTGCTCATAGACACGGGGGAGGTAGTCAGCGCAAAATCCCCCCCAGATTGGAAAATCCCCGGACTCTCACTGTGTGTGTGTGTGTGTGTTTGCATGTGTATGTGTGTGTGTGTGTGCGTCCATACGTGGGTGTGAGAAAGAAAGAAACATTGGGATTGTGTGTGTGTGAGAGAGCGAGGAAGAGAGAGAGAGAGAGAGAGAGAGAGAGAGAGAGATTGATTGTGATTGAGAGAGAGAAAAGGCGAGGAGTGTTTATGTGTTCATGGCCTTGTGTTTTTAATCATAATAACAGAGAACGTAAGATAATAATCTGCATGTAGCTGTGTGCGCTGAAAGCGGGAACCACACAACAAGAGCCGACAAAGTGGTTAACAAGGCAGCGTTTTAAATCACTGTTTTTGAACTCACTGTCAACAATTATTTAAGTGGCATCCTTTTAGGTGTAATTCAAAAGCTTTTATACAAAAAAATAAACGTTGCAAACAAAGTTCACATCCCGTTGATTGAAGTGTTTATTTGGCACCTCAAGTAACCACTATCGTGTCTCGATTGACTCTTCAAGACCACCCAGACCAATGAACCATTGCTCCTGAATTTAATTCTTTCTTGCCTTTTCCTGCTCCACCAGAAAGGTTGAGAACAGATCCTTCAGATGGAAGCCACTGGTCGCCATGAATACCAATCTCAAGTGAGGGACAGCTCCGCAACCTCCGGTAACAAGGCTTCAATCGGCACCACTGAGTAACTAAGTGAAGATTTGTTTGTAAAAGTTGAAAGGGATACCTAGAAATGCTACCATAGTGTTCTACTTTGCATTCTTTGCGTGCGTCTGCACACTTTTACATTTGATCCAATCCTTTGTCATCGGCGTACGACGTTTGGACTCTGAAATGTATTCCGTCGGCGTACCGCCCAGCACAGAGGACGCACGGCGCTAAAAGGCCCCTACTGTGAGCCTCCAAATGGACGAATCCCGCTTAATTTATGGTTTCGTCAGGCACGGCTCTTTGTCGGTGGTACACAGGCTCATAAATAATTATGTCCGGTCCAAAACAAAACACATCGGGTGCAATACTACAATAGGCGTCTATAAAAGATTATTTTATGGCGGGGCAGTTTGAGCAGATGGCCTTTAGCGTCCGCAGGGCAGAATCATATCCCTCGGCAGATGTTTACCTCCCGACACGCCGCAGACCCAGCCCCGGCAAGCGGGGACGTCTAGTAGTAAAAAAAATAACTAAAACAGGAATAAATAAAATAAATGACCAGTGTCCTGTTTTCCTGACCGACAGACATTTTACAGTATCTGTTTATCCCCTCCCCCTGCCCCGCGGAGAGGTCCCAGGGGACGGGAGTAAGTGTCCGGCCCGCCCCGGTGAGGGATTGAGACATCACTGTCGCCCCACAGCTGGCCGACCGGCGCTGGCTCTGGGCAGCAGAGCGTGGAGCCCGTTGTTTAAAGGCAGCTCAGTGCAAAACAGAAGAGGTGTTTTAGGAGGGGAGTGCCGTGGAGGAGACGGGTTAGTGTGGCGTATGTAATGTTAAACTGGGGGAACTCGTGAATTAATATAAATACACAGTGATGGAAACTCATTAGCATGATTAGATAAACGAAAGATGTATATAAAATATAAAAATACAATTATTATTTTTTATATTCATAGATATATATATATATATATATATATATATATATATATATATACATATATATATTAGAGCTGTCAAGCGATTAAAATATTTAATCGTGATTAATCGCATTAATATTTTAATCGCTTGACAGCTCTAATATATATATATATATATAAAAGTTAAACGCGACTTATGGCTATAGAATAAATTCAAATGGAGTCTTAGTCACTAGGTGCTTTTTCTCTCTTATATTAAAAAAAGTTTTTTTAATATAATAATTACGTTAATCGCGCGATAAAAAATGTAACGCCGTTAAAATTGGTTTGCGTTAACGCCGTTAATAACGCGTTTAACTGACAGCTCTAATATATATATATATATATATATATATATATATATATATATATATATATATATGTATTCATACTTGTGAGAAATGCAGCAGGACATATTTCACCGCACTTTACCAAACACATAGGCCTATAGACTTTGTGTTGCCGAATGTGAAAAATGAAGGATAAATTAAATTGATAAAATGAAATAAATATATTTTATTTTTTGTCGAGACTGTCATATCTGATTTATGGTACACTATATTTTGCTACTATTATTACAAATATAAATTACCCCATTCCAAAAGTGTGAACTAACCGCAGTGGTATTAAGTATGATACTTTTTGAATAAATACACACACAAATACATAAACACAAACATGCACGTAAACACATACTCTTTTGTAAATTGTACTTAAAAAAAATACAAGGGAAAAAATGCATCTTGTGCTATAAAATGGTTAATAAATAAACTGTGTTCTTCAATGGCAATAACCCCTCAAAAAATCATACAATTAATTACTTTCTGTTCCCTTGAGGACTTAATATTTCGCAGGCCTGTAGTCAGATATCATACAATGAATGGAAATTTAATAAAATGAATCTTCTGTCCTTAAAGTAAAATTACATTTAGCAAGGAAAAGCAATGGTCATTTTGTCTTGTTAAAGAGTGTGTGTGTGTGTGTGTGTGTGTGTGTGTGTGTGTGTGTGTGTGTGTGTGTGTGTGTGTGTGTGTGTGTGTGTGTGTGTGTGTGTGTGTAAATGCATAGCCGCAACAAGTAAATGTGCTTTTGGGTCGGTGTGCAAACCTCTCCCAAGCAGACATTAATTGGGTCAAGGGTTTTAGCTAATTACATTTTCAAAGGATGTGCAGTCACTCACTCTCCGCCACCTGAAATCAATTCAATTGATTAAGATGAGCTCTCTGAAAGAGAAAAGTCATGTCTCTCAAGAGGTGTGCATACAGATGATCTGTGCGGGAGACTCAGAGCCAAGCAGGAGTTACCGTGTATTTCTTCAGCTTTGTTATATTGTTTTTTCTCTAAGCTCATTTTTCCTGCCTAATTTGTATTTGTGTTATTTTATCATGTGACAACCAAAGGCAATTTTAAGAATCCAAATCTAGGCCCATGCCCAGAATTAAAAAAAACAAAATACGTTTTTTCTTAAAGAACCTTAAAAAAAAAAAACGGTTGACTCTGGAGGCAGAACCTCCTCCTCATCTCCCCTGACAACAGGTGAAGGCACTCCGAGGAGATGTGAGGCGCTGGCCCGTGGCGCTCCAACCCCTCTTCCCGCCTGGCAGCCATTTTATCAGCGCTCTACGATTCAGGAACCACAGAGGAAGGATCAGCAGTTTGAGAGTCTGTTCAAAGCAAAGCGAACATCCTGTCCCGTTTTAATTATGCAGGACGACACCACTTATAAAGAAGAGGAAAGAAGGTTTCCGTGCGGTTTTGAATAAAGCCCAACGTCTTCTTCACCAGAGACGTGTTTGATATGCTGCATGCACCGCGCCGACGCCGCACGGGCTAATGGTGTGAACGCCAGCGAATCAGAGCCGCCCAAGTCCTCACCACTGGTGTGTGTGCTCGGCCTGCGTGTGTGTGCGGGGGTGCGTGGCACGTGCACGTGTGGTTATGTGTGTTGGAGGTGTTCAACCCCTTTTTCTATTCATCAAAATAAAGTTCACGTTTCACAATCGAATCGGTGTAATACGTACCCGAGAAGAATACGAGATGAGACCGTCTCAAAGTCACATAAGAGCACAGAAGAGGTGTGTGTTAAGCGTTGTGTCACCTTATTACTTATAAGTACCTTAGCGGTGGAGTGGGGACTTTTAAGTAGACGAGCTCTTCTGCATTTCAATATCCACAGCTTTAGTGACATCCTGGTGCTTTGGCACCGAAACCATGAGGGGCTTAGCTCAGAAGGTGTCGGGAGTCTGCAGGATGAGCGCCTGGGATATTTTCTAAAACCTCAGTTTCACCATATTTTTGAGATTGACATAAGGCTTGAAATCAATGAATTGTGCAACCATACCTGGGCGGCGTGGGACTCAGGAGGTAGAGAGCGCTGGCTGCTAACTGGAAGGCTGCTGGTTCGATCCTCGGCTCCGCCTAGCCGAGTGTCGAGGTGTCCCTGAGCAAGACGCCTCCCCCTGAATTCTCCCGACTTGCGTTGTCTTGCCTGGTCGACACCGGTGTGGGGATGTGTGCATGAACGGGTGAATGTTAGGCAGTATTGTTAATTGCTTTGAGTGGCCACTGGTTAGAAAAGCGCTGTGTAAATGCAGCCCAGTTGCAATTGACCTTTTTTAAAGTCGCGTGCTAAGCCTCCTCCAAAGAATCCCCGGCCGTCGCGGCCGGCCTCTACAGACGCAGTGTCCCGGAACGAACGCCAGCGCCTCGGTGATCAGAGGGGTCGTAAACCCCCTCCCTGTAAAACGGTTTGAATGTCCCACGCTATAGCCAAGGTGGAGGAGGAGCAATAGCTCGAGCGCCGTCAACTATAGCACCGTCAATTGCAGCACCGTCAACTGCAGCACCGTCACCTACAGCCCCCTCACCTACAGTCCACTCACCTACAGCACCATCAGCTATGGCGCATCCATCCAGCGCGCCAGGTGAGGCGGACCCCCCGACCAGGGCCTGCCTACCCCCTGACCGAGGGGATTTTCTGCGGCATTGCTTGGCGGTGCTTGGCGAGTGTAATTCTAACGACGGTGGTATAACGAAGGTAGCAGCGGGCCCGGATAATGACTGCACCACCACGGGCCCCTGCAGCTCTCACACTAGTTCACTAGTTCACTGCGTGCATGGACGCTCTTATGTGTACAGTGCACATACATAAACAAGTGTTTTTTTCAAACACTCGTGAACACACGCACAGCCTTTAAGGTTAATATTAACATATCTTTATTTTTACTCTTACCGCCTTTACATACACACGCACACTCACACACATGCACACACACGCACACACGTACACATGCACACACAGAGCAGTCGCCAGCCGCTTGTCTTAGATGGACACTTATACACTCCTCCGTTCGTTATATTGATCCGTGCTTACAGAGGAATTAGCACTTACTTAAGAATGGTCGGCATGTCTATCAACTGCAACGCACACATGAACGCGCACACAGACACGCACACACACACACACACTCTCTCTCCAGCTCGGTGTATGCACACATCCGCACACTCGTATATAGGCCTCCCCGCTCCCATGCTCGTCATTCTCGCCATACACAAATAAGGCAACATGACATGCGCTGATGCCCACGCTTTAACCCCCAGAACGAGGAGCACAAAGAATGTGTGCATTCGCTGCGTACACTGCCTGATGAGCAGAGATGTCAGAGATGGTTGGGATGAGGCTCCGATGTACTCACTCATTGTGTGTGATCTAACAAGGTCCTTTCCCAAACCTAATGAATCATATGAATACAGAAACAGGCTCGATGGACTTTTCTCTCCATTTTTGACATTGGTATGTTATGTTACATTTTCCGCGCGCTGTTTGTGATTTAATGAAGCACACAGACGACTCACAAAGCCACGTTTCCCTTAGAAGTCTTTATTCATTTGTGGTAGAAAAACAGACAGTGGCAGACTCGACAGACTGAACAGATACCTGTCCCCATTATTCTATTAATACATAGGATTGGGTCTTTTTTTTTTGTATGTATGTAATTATCACTCCAGGGCGATTATTATTTGCATTTTTTTCCAAACAGAATGAGAGAGAGAGAGAGAGAGAGAGGGAGAGAGAGAGAGAGAGAGAGAGAGAGAGAGAGAGAGAGAGAGAGAGAGAGAGAGAGAGAGAGAGAGAGAGAGAGAGAGAGAGAGAGAGAGAGAGAGAGAGAGAGAGAGAGAGAGAGAGAGAGAGAGAGAGAGAGAGAGAGAGAGAGAGAGAGAGAGAGAGAGAGAGGCATGGAAGGTTCCGGTGCGTCTGTCACGAGGTGCGCTGGGAAGAGCTGGCTACTGCAGGTCTTAGCGGCTCCAGAACAGGCTCCATCTAACACCCCCCCCCCCCCCCCCCGCCTCCTCTCCTCCTCTGGCAGCTCTGTCCCTTCCTCTTCACACTATCCCCCCCCCCCCCCCCCCCCCCCCCACACTGACGCTCTCTCTCCTCGCATTCCGGCTCTTTCATCTCGTTGGTTTTGTCGGTTTTGTTTATATTTCTTCATTTGTCGTTCAGACCCTGAAAGGTTTGTAGACTACAGAAAAAGAGAGCTGGTGCGCCGTGCATTTACCTGTTGATGTGTGTGTGTGTGTGTGTGTGTGTGTGTGTGTGTTTGTGTGTGGGTTGGTGTGTATGTGTGTGTGTTTGCGTGTGTGTGTGTGTTTGTGTTGGTGTATGTGTGTGTGGGTGTGTGTGTGTGCGTGTTGGGGTTGGTGTGTGTGGGTGTGGGTGTTTGTGTGTGTGTGTGTGTGTTGGTTGGTGTGTGTGTGTTTGTGTGTGTGTGTGTCGGTGTCGGTGTCGGTGTCGGTATTTGTGTGTGGGTGAGGGTGTATGTTTGTGTGTGTGTGTCTGTGTTTGTCTATGTGCGGTACGAGCATGAGTGTTTGCATGAGCGGAGGCTGAGTGTTGTGTAGACGTGCACAGTGTTCGGTCCGGCGGTGATTCCCTGATACATGAAACGGTTGAGTTCATTGGTCGGGGGGGTTCAAATGATTTTCAATATTTTTTTAAGTTGTATCTCTGGCGTCTACAACTGCTCTCCGGGGGATCTTAACTTGCGTTCACCGATAATAAACCGGGATTCCTCAATATGCAGTTTTCTGGAAAGGTTGGGTATTTCTGTTCATCGATGCGAGTGATTCAGAACCACAGCTAATAATGTTTTGATCTGGTTAGCACTGCAGCCGCGCCTGCCTCCATCGCAGACCTTATCTAACCACCCCCCGCCAGGGGAGAGAATACAATACAAAAATGCCAAATGAGATCGATTGCAGTGTGTTTACGAGGGTGATAGTAGGACAAAAAGAAATGCCGGCTTATTCATTGTATATTTGTCATGTTGAGTTTTTATTGAGGCTTATGACATTTTCTCCCAAGCCAGGAGGTTTTGATTAAATCTGCTTTCTGGTACAGTTGCGTGACTCTGTTTCCATGTCTCTTCTGATTGCCTGAAGAAGCATGACATTTCCATATAATATCGGGGGATTATGCTTTCAAACAAGCTGCATTTCATATACGGTAAGGCATTTCTTCCTCCCGTCGTGACGCCTCGGCGCCCCCCCCAACCCCCCCCCCCCCCCGCGGTGTCCGAGGACGGGCAGTGTGTGCGGCCTCTGAAGGATGTTCGGTGTGTGTGTGTGTGTGCGGCCCCTGAAGGATGTGTGTGTGTGTGTGTGTGTGTGCGGCCTCTGAAGGATGTGTGTGTGTGTGTATGTGGCCTCTGAAGGATGTGTGTGTGTGTGTGTGTGTGTGTGCGGCCCCTGCAGGATCTGTGTGTGTGTGTGTGCGGCCCCCTTAAGGGTGTGTGTGTGTGTGTGTGAGTGGCCTCTGAAGGATGTGTGTGTGTGTGTGTGTGCGGCCCCCTTAAGGGTGTGTGTGTGTGTGTGTGAGTGGCCCCTGCAGGATGTGTGTGTGTGCGTGTCGCGCGGCTGCCCCCGGGGTCGCGGCTCAGGGGGAAGTTGTCTGTATGGAAATGCGCTTAGAACATGGACATCAATTTGACCCGGCGTTAATATTAATTACCCCCCAGCGGTCGGTGGCGAGCTGCTCCCACACGTCCCTCCCTCGCCGACTGCCCTCTGCCCCGCCTGCTGCAGCCCCCCCAGCCTCGGCCATCCCTCTCACCTGTTCACATGCCTTCAAGCCGGCCAACTATCCTCTCTCTCTCTTTGTCCCCCCCCCCCCTCTCTCTCTCTCTGCCCGTCTTTCAATTTTCTCCCCAAAGCCAATCACTGAATTTTTACCCCCTTGCCTCCCTTTCCCCTCCCTTTTCTGTATCCTGAATGTATCTGTCGCTTTACTCTCTCTCTCTCTCTTCTCTCTCTCCCTCGCTCTCTCTCTTTGTCTCTATATCTCCCGCCCTCTCATTAGTGTCCCCATGCAGTTGTTTGCGTCTCCCGTCTCTGTCAGAGCCTTTATCACTGCTGTCAGCTCCCTCGGGGAGAACAAAGTCGTCCTGCTCCCAGCGCCAGTAAAACGCCACGAAAGAAATAAAAGGAGCAGAGGCACTGCCACCCCCCCCCCCCCCCCCCGAGAAAAACACAGATAGATGGATAGATAGATAGAGGGGAGGGGGTCTCAAAACTAGTCAAAGAGAAAAAGCCACGCAAAATGAGGTTGGGGAGGGAGGTGGCTTGGAGCGCACATCTTTTAATGCCAGCTATGGTGCATTGTCTTCTGTGTATTGGAACAACCCTCCCCTCATCTACAGCACAGAGTGGACAGTGGGTGCAGGAAGGTATCTGAGCTATCTCTACACACACCAAGTGCCTGTTCTTGATATCATAAATATATGTCCCTAAATCAACTAAGCCTAGGACGGCATCATCCTCAAATAAGTTACGGTGTATTATTATGCGCTGAGAAGAACAGTAAAGTGTGAAAGACATATCAAACTATCCCAACGAAAGGAAAAAACAGAACCATTCATATTGATACATAGCATAGAAACAGAGAGTCTACCGTATAGCAAGACCACAGCCAGAGCTGTCCGGACTGACTGACGTGTGTCGGCCACTCCGGTCGCTTCATGTCCGTCGCAACAGCTCCGATTCAATGTTTTTTTTTCTATACAGCAAACCAGCAGAGGCACAAAGGGGTACTTTGGAAACCAAGGACAAAATGGCCACGTGCCGGGCGCTCCTCCTCAGAACGGCGCCCGGCGGCCGCGGCCCGACAGGCGGGGGCGCGTGGGCCATCACGTGTAGGCGTAGTCAGTGTCAGGGATGCCTCCCTCCCGGTAGCCCCGGTTGGTGCCGTAGCCGACCGGGTGGTGGCCGCCCTGGCTGATGATGGTGCCGTTCAGGCTGCCCGCCCCCCCGTGCGCGCTGCGGTAGGTCCCGTTGGCGTTGGAGGAAGAGGACGACGAGGGGAAGATGGTGTGGATGTAGGTGACGTCCTCCAGCTTGGGCTGCAGGGGCTGATGGGCCATGGCTGTCATCTGGAAGCCGGCGGGGGGGGCCCGTATCTCCAGGATGGAGGTGTCCTTCTTGGTGCCGGACTCGACGTAGTCGTCGTACCCTTTCCCGCCCCGCCCCCGGCTGTAGGAGCTGGCGTCGGAGGACATGTAGCCCGCCCTCTGTCCGTACCAGCAGAAGATCCCGAAGATCAGCAGCAGGCTGACCAGTGCCGTCGCTCCGCCTATGATTCCAGCCAACGGCAGGACTGTCAACTCCGTGTCCTGGCCCTCCTTGTCCGACCCCTCGCCCCCCCCGCTAACCGGGGCCTCTCCGGTCTCGATCTGGGCGCAGGCCGGGCCGGAGCTCTTAGTGTCGGGGTCCAGGCTGCCGGTCAGCGTGGAGCCCACCCCCATGGCCCCCGTGGACGGGTCCTGCCGGAGGGGCAGCAGGCAGATCAGGTAGTGCGAGCGGGGGGTGAGCTGCGTGAGGTGGTACTGCTGCCGCTCCCCGGGCACCAGGGTCTCTGTGATGGAGCCCAGCGCCGCGCTGCTGCCCAGCCGCAGCCACGACAGGCGGAAGGAGGGCGCGGGCCGCGGGCAGAGCCACGTCACCAGCACGCTGTCCGGGGACAGCGGCTTCACGTTGAGCTCCAGGGCCTCCCCTGATATCTGCCCCCCCTCCCTCGGAGCCAGGGGCATCCCCAGGCCCGGCCGCTTGGCCCGCAGCGTGAAGAGAGAGCCCTGGGTGGGAACCAACTGGGGGGGTGAGGCGGAACCGCCACGGGACGCTTGGCCTCCTCCGGCCCCATCTCCACCGCCTCCGCCCCCTCCACCGCCCCCACCGCCCCCACCGCCCTTCTCTGCTGGATTCGCCCCAGCCCCGGCCCCCACCGGGGGGCCCTCACACTGCTCCATCAGGCCTGTCAGGTCCCTCAGAGCCTTGCCATGCACAGCTTCCGGGCCCTGGCAGGTCAGGCCTCTGACGGTCACCGCGGCCCCCCGGCTGTGCAGCCAGGCGTGCAGCCAGCGCAGGTTGCAGCCGCAGTACCAGGGGTTCCCCCGCAGCAGCAGCATCTCCAGGCTCTCCATGTCCTTCAGCAGCCCGCGGGGGAGGCTGGTCAGGTTGTTCCCCGACAGGTCCAGCCTCTGCAGGCGCCGCATGGCGTCCAGAGCGCCCCTGGGGACGTGGGTCATGCCGTTGTCCTGCAGATGGAGTCGCATGAGCTGATTGGACGGCAGGTTGACGGGCGGCGCCAGCAGGGCGTTGCGCACCAGCGAGAGCTCCGTCAGGTTGGAGAGGCGGGAGAAGGTGTCGTCTGCGATGCGCGTGTTGGCCAGCAGGTTCCCGTCCAGGACCAGGCGCCGGAGCGAGGAGAGCCCTCTGAAGGCGTGCGTCGGGATGGTGCTGATGCGGTTGTCGTCCAGCCGCAGCTCCTCCAGGGACGCCGGCAGACCGGCCGGGATGCTGGACAGGTGGTTCCGCGAGAGGAACAAGAGGCGGAGCTTTGGAGTCCCAGAGAAGGCCCGTTCCTGGATGCTCACCGTGGATATGGAGTTATCGTCCAGGTGCAAACGTTCTAGTAAGGGCAGTTTGGCCAGGGAAGAGCGTGGTAACGTTCGTATGTTGTTGTCCTGCAAGTGCAGCTCCTTCAGCGACGGCGGGAGGTGTATAGGAAACTCATCCAGCTGGTTGGCGTAGAGGTAGACCACGCGTATTGAGCTGCTCCGCTCCAGGGAGGGGGGCAGACCGGCGTTGCTGAGCCGGTTGCTCTGGAGATAGAGGATGGCGGCCATCAGGGGCAGCGGCGGGATCATGCTCAGGCCGCGGTCGTTGCAGTAGACGAAGCCTTCGTCACAGCGGCAGACAGACGGGCACACGGCCCCCTCCTCCCCCTCCCCGTTCTCCATGGCGATGGCAGCCGCCGCCAGCTCCAGGACCTCGGCCAATAAGGTGAGGCACAGGAGGAGCAGGAACAGCCAGTCCCGGAGCTCCGCGAGGCTCTCGGCCGCCATCTTGTTCTACAGCACCTGGGAAAACCGAGAACAAACAGAGTGAACTTATTACTGTGAAACCGTCAGATTACAGTAAAGATCGAACATTAGATGCTTCGGGGGGTCTAATTGCAACTGTTATGGTAGAGTTTATCACTCAAAGCGACACGATTCTCGGAAATGGGCAAAGACAAGAGTTATCCTACTTTCTCTAAGATTACATCCGAGTCGAGTCGATTTTGGGGATCAGCGGGAATGCATAGTTTTGAAGTGTGTTTTCTGACCGGCCAAGCAGAAGTGAAGTGGACAGCGAGAGCCGAGACAACGAGGCAGGACTGAGTGAGTGGGCAAGGGAGATTAGAAGATACGATTGGGGGGGAGATTGGTCAGTGACCGTCGCTTGGCGAGGAAATGGAGTTCTTTCTTTTTTCTCTTTCACAAGGAGATTAACCGGAATAGTTGTGAGTGACATTGAATTAAAAGGCAGTAGTGAGGGAGGGTAAATCACACCCATTTCCCATGGTGTCGTTGATGGTCCAGCAAACAAATCTAGCGGCCAACTTTCCTAGCTGGCCCGTGCCTAATGCTCAAATGAAACCTCTCCTCCAGTAGACAAGGGGAAGAACGCTCCCACTGTACATAAAAAGGTTTAACCATATGAATATTTATTAGTCCACACGAGAAAGAGGCAAAGAGAACTTCAATCAGTTTGCGTTAGGGTTCGGGTTAGGGTTAAAACATACAAGCGACAGACCCACATGGAGTAAGCAAATGGGTACTCAAGAGGCATTTGCATGTATGCAGTCTCAGAACAAGCTGAGATGTTTAATGCATGCTCCAGCCCTCAGTTGTTATTGTTCGTGAAATTTGTATAAATTATTCAGCGGAGCGCTTCTGAAAATCCCAAGAAATGTTTTAGCGAGATGTTTTACAGAGAGGCCTTTCTTAATATGAAACATTAATACTCTCCGTAGTCGCCGTTTTACGACTCGTCTCGGAGTCCGGCTCAGACTCTGACATCAATAACCCCAATATTTACAATGCAGATAAATAAAATCCTCCCGCCGAAACGTATGCTTTTTATAGAACATGAGATGTGTAAAACAGGGAAAGTTGGGCCGATTACGTGGTGTTGTGTTCTTTGTTTGAATCCATACCCCCTTTTCTTTTTCAATAGCCTAGGGCCTGAAAATTTGCCCTGACATGAAATGTCTGACTTGATCTGACAGCACATTTGATAAACAAATCTTCTGAAGGCGAGTCTTCTCAACCCTTTATCTCCCCTCGCTTCCTCTCTTCCTCCATCTCACGCCTGTCTCCTCGTCAGTCTGTGTGTGTGTGTGTGTGTGTGTGTGTGTGTGTGTGTGTGTTGTGTGCGTGTGCGCATGAGCGAGCGTGTCTCTGAAGCACTTGAACACGATCCGAGATGCAAAATTGCCCCTTGGCTGCAGTCAAAAAGCATGCAAAGCGAGCGCGAGATGGCAACAACGGGGGCGGGTGGAGGTGGAGGTTTGGTGGGCGGGGGGGGCTGGGCGCGTGGTGTAGTTGGATGGGTCGGGGGAGACAGATGGAGAGTTGGAGAGGGAGTCGGAGGAGGAGGAGGAGAGGGGGAAGTGGTGAGTGCGAGAGAGTGAGTATCAGCTGACTTCACTGGAAGAGGCTGACGCTTGCAGGGATTGTTTGGTGGGCGTGTCCTCTTTCCTCTCAGTGTGGGCTCTGTATAAATAACACATACTGTATGTATTTATATTTATCTATATATGTATATGTACATGTATGCATGTGTGTGTATATATCTACATCAGTCTAAATGGGTGTGACGTACTGGGTAGGGCTTGATTTGGAGCGCATGCACATGCAATGGGCCTTGACTTGCTTTCCTTAATGTTATATTTAGCACGAAACGGACCGTTCTCAAGTGTTGCAATCATTTGTGAGGGAAAGGGAGAGAGGGGCCGGGGAGGGATGAGAGGAGAGGAAAAAAAACACACACGCACACACACACACACGCACACACACAAACGCACACACACACACGCACACATCAGTCTAAAGGTTGGAACTGAGAGAATATAAAGGAAGCTCTATGAATATTAAGGGGCATTTGTTTGCAACACACGCACGCACACCCACACCCACACGGCGTCTCCCCCACGCTCTTATAAACATCCCTTCGGCCAAACCCCGAACGTGTTTGTGTCTCCTCTTTCCTCCCAACCTATTCACGCGCCTTTCCGTTAATGACCCTTCGAATTTCTGTCTGCCTCGTTCCAACTCTCGCTCTGTCCCAACTGTCACCCTCCTCAGGCGTCTCTTTCTTCCTCTCCCTCTCCCACTCCCACTCCCTCCCCCGATCCACTCGCACGGCGCCTGCTCCACACAATCTTGCTTTTGAGCCGTGCATCTCGTCCTGCTGATCCCCCTTTAGCATTCCTCTTCCCTCCCGTCTTCTGAGCCGCCGTTCCCTCGCTGAACCCCGCCATTGGATCAAGCGGCTTGAGATCAGTAAATTGACTTTCTCTCTCTCTCTCTCTCTCTCTCTCTCTCTCTCTCTCTCTCACCCCTTTTCTCTCACCCTCTTCCTTCATTTTATGCGTTGTTGACCTTTCCTTTCTCCACCCTTCAGACATTTCACTACTTGAGGCGAACGCCGGGGCTGGAGAACAGAGGCGCTGTGTGCTGGCCCGGTTTGACTTTTGTTTCTCGCCGTCGCCCTGGCTGAGATGTGTAGAGCGAGAGGGAGAGACACTCAAGCGAGAGATTAAGGGGGAGAGGCAGATGAAGGGAAACGTTGAATATTAAGCTGGTTAACGTAAATTCAGGTTTTTTTATTCGTATCGTAAAAAATGAAGTAGGCCCAAAGAACTGACGCCACAGTTGCACCAGAAACAGAGCACTATGATGATGGCCTATATGACGCACAGAAGCCTAAATCAATGCTGCACGCAGTGCCAAGACTCACTGTAGAGGCTAACATAAAGTAGTAGGCTATTTAAAACTGTTCCCAGTTTATTAAATTGCATATGCTACTTAATTGCATAAAGGCAGAGGTTGAGTTTTGTTGCTGTTGTTGGTCGTATGTTCTGAGATCTACTGCTTCAGGAAGGAGGGGGGGGGGGGGGGGTCTTTTCCCCGGGACTGCCTGGGTTTTTGTTCGAAGCTGCAGCTAAAATGGCAGAAGTACAGACACTAATGAATTGAAGACATCGCATAGGTAGGTTACCCCCGACTGACGGGTGATTGAATGGACCGAGTTGAGACATCAGAGTCGAGTACGAGGCGGCTGGCGGCAGGAGGAAACAGAGTAATAACCTCATAACGCAATAAACTCCATTGTCCACCTTTACAGCAGCGAACATGAGAGTGAAGTCTGTGTGTCCCCCCCCCCCCCCCCCCCTTCTCTAAATGGTACTCAAGTGAAGTCTGTCAGTCAAAACCAAACAAACAAATGAATAAAAGTCTTTCTCAGAAAATAGGCTTTTCATCAATTGTCCAATAAATTGTAATAGGCACATTGACTGGAAATAGCCCCAACTTGAATGAAAATATTCAGATAGCTTTTTCCTACTGCAGAATGGCAGACGAAATTGCAAATGTATGACTCAGACCAAGACAGGGCCTGAAGGAGATTAGCCTAAATCAATTTGATTTGTGTTTTATCACGAACGTAATGGTAGAGTATTACAACCGAAACCATGAAAGAAAAGTTCATTTTCAGATTGTGATGACTTACCTTTCTTATCCAATTAAAATCCAAAACTATTCTACCAAAATTCCATATCTATCTTAACATTATTTGTGGCCATGGTTTCTCCAACATATTGCACAGCAGCATGGTTATACTAATAAGAACAATGAGGTATTTAAGCCTGTGTTTTGAATTCAATTATGAAAAGGGATTTAATGTAGTAATATACCAGCAAATGTATATATTTTCAGTCCCTTTTTCCTGCGCCCAGGCTCCTCAACCCTATCTCTATATTGAAGGTTTGGGCCATAATTATGATATTAACCTTTCAATACTTCCCTCTTAGTATAATCCGTTAAGTCAGGGGCGGGCTAACCTTCTGTTTCTCTCTCTGGTCCGTTGACGCTCGTCTGCTGTGTGGACGGGGCGGTCGGATCGTTCTGTGTGTGTGTGAACGATGGGTTGTGCGTCAGTGTGTGCACGCGCAGTGTCCTCCTCCTCCTGCTCCTTCTTCTCCCCCTCGTGGCGTCCGGCGTTCAGCGCTGTCTCCTGGCTCCCCGGGGGCGGGGCTGCCGCGGCGTCTCTTCAGGGGAACGGCGGCAAACGCGGCGGGGCTGGAGGTGGGGGCGGTTACCGTGACGACGAGGATGATGATGATGATGATGAAGATGGTGGTCGTGGCACGGGTGCTCCGTACTCAGAGTCTCAGAGCAGAGTAGCACCAGCATGGCTCAAAGACGCCCGGCCGAGCGCATTTGTGCGTTTGTGTGTTGTCCCGCTACTGAGTTGTGTCTCTGTTTGGCCTGTTTTTCCCTCTCTTTCTCTCTCTAGCTCGCTCTCTCCACTCTCCCGTAGTCTCTCTCTCTCTCGGGCGCTCTCCCTTCGACTGGGCGAGAGGCTTTTAAGTGTGGTGTCTCAAGTCATCTTCAATCAGCAGGGCGCTGGCTGAGTCCTGTGAACCCCCGTGTGTCTTCTGTAGCTCCTAGGGTGGTCGGGAGTGCTGGTGGTGGTGGTGATATGGGGGGGGGGGGGGGGGACGACGACTACTGCAGCACCACAGCAGTGACAACGACACAAGTCTGCTTCAGGACTCGGCGGTGGTGCCCTCTTGGAAGTGTTTCGCGAGGCAGGACTCCAGAGCAAGGCGGCGGCAGGTCTTGAAACACACGCCCGGCCCCTCACTCCTCGGCCCAGCGGCGGTGCCTCGGCCCAGTGGCGGTGCAGGCTCAGTTATCGCCGCTTGTAAAAGCAAAGCCGTCGGCAGGAGAAAATAACGAGGCTTCAACGCCGAGGCAGAAGCCACGAGTCCCTGAGGGAATTGTGTTTTTATTGAATCAACTTTTTTGTATTTAGATGTGTCTGTATGTATAGTGTAAATATGGGGGTGGTTATACAGCATGTGTTTGTTTGGCGGTTCAGGCAGAGTTCAAAGATGTGGTTTTGGTGAGGGGATCCTGACTCTTTTAACTCGGGGGGGAGGGGGGGGTGGGGGGGGGGGGGGGGGGGGAGTGTAGCTGTGGAATGAATCCGGCAAAGGAACAGTGGGAAACAAAGGGCTTGAAAAAAATAGGAAGCCGAAAAGGAAGAAACAGCAGAAGCCGGATAATGTAGTCTCGTCTCACCAAGGATTCTGAGTCTGCACACGCTTCTCTTCACTCTGGGCTCTTTTTATTCTCCCCAGTTGTCTTCGTCCTGGATTTCACTTTCTGGTTGCCTTGTTTTTTTTTTAACAGCCCCTTCCCCCTCCTCCAGTTCACCCCTCCTGCCTGGAGCCGTTGAAGGCTACGTCAGGTGTTGTGGCGTCGGGTTCGCTACCTCCGCTAGTCCTGTTAGCGTCTGCTTCGCGAGGGCTAGGGTCCTCCGCGGAGTCGGAGACCGGGCCGTGTCCAGGGCGACGTGGAGGGTCGTGGTTACTGTGATTATTGTGTTGTTGGTTTGGTTGTTTTCAGACCGACAGCGGGTCAGATGTCACAGAAGAGGCCGCCTGGGAAGAGAGAGCAGAAAGGACTTCTATAGAAATCAGCAGATAAGCGGTTCAAATCTTCTCTGTGATAGACGGACACTCCAGGCCTGGGCGGTTCGCTTCGCCCCAGACCCAGACGCCCCCTGCCCGGGACCCGCAAGATTATGGAAATGGCAAATCTCTGTAGCAGAAAATTGCATGTCGACCGTTATTCCCTTCAGAAATTGCTATCTGTTGAAGTCATTAATTAAATTGCTTCTTGTTATTGGCTTCGGCTAATATAAACTTTCACGTCGGCGGCGTGAGAGCGAGGGTTATTGATGCCTTTCAGCAGCACCTTGCATTAGTATTTCTTTTAAGATATTGCGCAGAATGAGCTGTAATCTATTTGCCAACCCGCCGTTTGATAAGGCAATTTCAGGTGCTATTGTTTCAAATGGATCCGAGGAAAGACTCCTGCTTATTTATTATAAACATCAAGTGCTGCGCTGTTTGGAGATGAATCTTTTATGTCCATCTCAGTGGCTGGATACGTTCGGCCTGTTCTATGCAGCCGTGTTCCGTTCCCTAGGAGACAAAGGGTGCAGTATTCTCTGCACCGACCTGGTTAACACACTTGTTGTTCCCTTTGGAAATAAATTATAAATTGCACATTTTCAGATTTTAAGCTCGTAACAAAGCCCCAAAAGTATAAACACCGAACAGTGGAGCTAACAATATTACGGTATCTTCGGTTCTATTGTACCGAAAAAATTGGGTTGCGTGACGTATCAAACCTGCATATTATCTCCTGTTCCACCAAAAGGGTTAAGAAGAAGGTTGGCCGTCAGAGCAAACAGGGCAAAGAGAAACAAGCCCGTCTAAATATTTGCCAATGTTGATAAGGTCGGCTCTGCATATGCTTCCCGTCGCCAAGGTCCCCCTGGACCCAGTCCTCCCCATTAAACTAACTCCCCTGTTTTATATCTGTTGTTTCTCTCTCTCCCTTGCTCGCCCTCACTCTGCCTCACTTTCATTAGCCGCCGCTCGCTAAGTGGCCGAATCATCTGTGTGCTATCAACCCCCCAGTGGATGTGTGCTTTGGAGATGCTAAAGGCCTTCTTCTTTTAATAGGATGCGCAGCGCCGGACGCCAGCAGATCCATCAAGGTCGTTAACTGTTGGGCGGCCTGTCTCCTCCCCCTCCCCTCTCTGTCTCCTCCCCCTCCGCTCTCTGTCTCCTCCCCCTCCGCTCTCTGTCTCCTCCCCCTCCGCTCTCTGTCCCCTCCCCCTCCGCTCTCTGTCTCCTCCCCCTCCGCTCTCTGTCTCCTCCCCCTCCGCTCTCTGTCCCTCCCCCGCTCTCTGTCTCCTCCCCCTCCGCTCTCTGTCTCCTCCCCCTCCGCTCTCTGTCTCCTCCCCCTCCGCTCTCTGTCTCCTCCCCCTCCGCTCTCTGTCTCCTCCCCCTCCCCTCTCCACTCTCTGTCTCCTCCCCCGCCTCGCGCGCTGAGCACGACGGCCACACGCTGCAAGTCGAGGTGGGAAATTAGCCTTGACCCTCGGCTTTGAAACCGCAAATGAAGGCAAATGGGTGTCGTCTTCTCTGCCAGCGACGCAGTCTCAGAGATGTGTCTGCTCCCACATGTGAATGCTTATGTTTAAATGTTAGTTTTTTTTAATTGAATGAGATGGTCAGCTCTAGTATATATGTTGTAAAACTCATGTAGCCTTCCCTGAATATGTATTATTTAGCTTTAATATTAAGGTTTATTATTTATATTTTGAGAATGAAATACTTTGCCTGTTATTTAATTCAATGTGTGTGTGTGTGTGTGTGTGTGTTTGAGTGTGTGGGTCCTTGAACTCCTGAACCACAGCGGGTGTGTGTGTGTGCCCTGGGATCGCGGTCATTAGTGTGTGCAGTGTTAGAAAAGGCCACTGGCCAAACCTTCCTTTTTGCCTGAACTTTCAGACAAATCGATTGTGAGTGCGTGTGTGTGTGTGTGTGTGTGTGTTTTTGTTTATGCGAGCAATCAGAACACATCCAATAGCATCTGCTGCCTCGAACCCATAAATCTATGAAACATGCTTACAATTTGAGAAAGAAAAACTGAAATACATTTTATGAACTTGGTATGAAAGTAAACTGAGCCGTAGGTGAAGAGCTGTTAAAAGAATCATCAGAGCGTTCTTCAAACACCCTCCTCCCCCTCCTCCCCCATAGAGAACAATATTCCAAGGCTCAAAGAGCCAAACTACTGATGAAGGTTTGTTTGCCCAAGGTCTGAGCTCCAGCTGAACACCGGTCGATGAGAGCCGGTATCACCGCTGCACGTGTACCGGGTTAATTCCACGGTAGAGTATTTAAAAATGCATTGACTCTAATAAAAAATCAAGTCATCTTCGTTGGATGAGTCGTGAGCCTCGCTAGCCAAAGCAAACATGCACTGTGTGCTCTCGCAGTGTACCCTGGGCGGCGGGCCAGCTCCATAATGAGACTCCATTAGAATGTGGAGCATAGCAAGACGACACCGCAGCCGCACGCCTCTGATGGAGGCAAAGTCACAGGTCCTTTGAAGTCCTGTGTCTTTATCATTCCCTTGGACTCCCAGAGATAGAGAGAGAGAGAGAGAGAGAGAGAGAGGGAGAGGGAGAGGGAGAGAGAGGGAGAGGGAGAGGGAGAGAGAGAGAGAGAGAGAGAGAGAGAGAGAGAGAGAGAGAGAGAGGGAGAGAGAGAGAGAGAGAGAGAGAGAGAGAGAGAGAGAGAGAGAGAGAGAGAGGGAGAGAGAGAGAGAGAGAGAGAGAGAGAGAGAGGGAGGGAGAGAGAGCAAGAAAGAGAGTCATCTACTGTTGCGTTTGGTGGGGGGGGCCCGGGTCCTTTGACTCTCTCTGAATCCTCTTCAGGGAACGCAGTGCCACCAGCACATTTAAAGGGCAGGGTCTCATTAGCCCATCTCATCTGCTGGTGGTTCACGCGGGGAGACAATCGTCCAAGGGGGGGCCATTACTGACCAAAAAAGGGGTTTCCCCCAAATAATGTCGTGGGGACTCTTTTAATCGACAGAACCCATTTCTTAATTACCCCCCCCTCCTCCCCATAGGAGCGTCTCCACTATACTTCTACATACTCATTACACACAGTGTGTGCCTGTCTTGCCCTGTGTGTGTCTTCTGCGACGACGCACACGCAGCGTGCTTCTCGGGCGCTGGGGGGCGGGTCAGAAGGTCTGTGGTGACTGAGTGGCCCCCAGGCCGTACGCTGGCCTCGACTTTCACTGTCACGGTGTGTGTGTGTGCGTGTGTGTGTGTGTGTGTGTGTGCGTGTGTATGTTTTTGTGAGTATGTGTGTGTCTGTGTTTCTGTGTGTGTGTGTGTGTGTGTGTACGTACTGTGTCTCTGTGTGTGTGTGTGTGTGTGATTGTGTGTGTGTTTTTGGGAGTATGTGTGTTTCTGTGTTTGTGTGCGTGCGTGTGGGTGTGTGTTTGTCTGGGTGTGTTTGTGTGCATGTGCGTGTGTGTCTGTGTGTGTGCATGTGTGTGTGAGTGCGTGTGTCTCTGTGTGTGTGTGTCTGTGTGTGTTTTTGCGAGTATGTGTGTGTCTGTTTTTGTGTGCGTGCGTGTGGGTGTGTGTTTGTCTGGGTTTGTGTGTGTGCATATGCGTGTGTGTCTCTGTGTGTGTGTGTGTGTGTGTGTGTGTGTATGTGTGTGTGTGTGTGTCCCAAAAAGTTGTTATTGTGATTCAAGTAAACTATTAGCTGGAACGTGAGGCAGCCGAGCAGCATCGATTTCCCCGTCGCCGGATAATGTTGGTGAGAGCGCACATTTGAGCGGGGAAAACACAGTTTTAATGAGGTCATCGCCGTGACGTCTCAGGACTTTGTCACCCTTGAAACGTTTTGAGAAAAAGCCCACGTTTATTCTGCTGAATCCTCAGAATGCGGCCATCTCACCACCATTACTCCTGAGGAGGACAGCGGGGGAGACAGCCCCCGGATCCCCGCTTAACAAAAAATGAAAAGAGCTGAAGACGTGACTGTCCTCTTTATGGTTCCTTAAGTGTGGGCTGGGAGAAAGTGGCAGAACTAAGCTTTACAGTGGAAGTTGTCTTGGAACTAAGGGGGCTAAGTGAGTGCAATAGAGAAGGAACTGGGAGCCTTAATAGGATTTGGTGGTGGTGGACGGATGGCAGATCGCTGCGGAGGAGCCCTGGGTTGAGGCGCCCTGAGAAGGCTTAAGAGGGGGCTGCTCATCCTCTCGCTTGTGGCTCTGCTCCACCACGGCCGCCGTCTGTCTACAGCGCCGCTATACCTCACACCAGAGCCGGGTGGAGGAGAGCCATATTCAAAAAGTGTTTGCCTTCCAAGCCCTTTGCTCTGCGGAGTTATTTGGAAATAATTGCACAAAATGGAGGGGAAAGAAGGCGACAGCTGGGATGCTTTACGCCGTGTTAGCTCGGTGAGCGAGCGCGCATAGGGAGCGAGGAGCTAGGAAGGAAGGAAGGGAGCAGGAGGGGAGCGGGCGCCCGGAGGGCCCACAGTTAAGTGTCTCAATCCGCCATCAGAAGACAAAAGACAAAACGGGGGGGAAATAATAATTAAGAAAAAAACCCGTCTGAGCACTTTGTAATCACGCACCCCCGCCTCACTCACGGCGTTATCTGGGCTGATGAGCACGCGTTCCTGCTGACACACACGTGCACACGCACACACACACACTCACACGCACGCACACGCACGCACATATACATACACACACGCACACACACCCATACACATACACACACACAGTCACACGCTCAAACAAACACGCACACACTAACACACAAACCCCACATTCAGTCTGTTGAATATTAATATGTGTGGGGGGGCGGGTAGGTGTTCCTGGGAGACCCATTGTTAGATGGCGCTATTGTTCTCCGCTGGCCACTTCCTGTGTGCATCTCTGGGTTCGTGCCAAAGTCGTTTTTTTCAAACGTGCCTATATTGGAGCTGCGTCTTATTCCGTTGTGTGTGTTTGTCTGTGTGTGTGTGTGTGTGTGTGAGTGTGTGCGTGTGCGTGGGATCGAGTGTTTTGCGTGTGCACTTGCGTCTCTAAACTGCAGCAGAGCAGCAGTTTGCGGCGGCGGGCTGGGAGTCGCTGGGGTGTTGTTGGTGGCCCGGGGATGGCCTATAAAGACCAGCGGCCAGAGAGCGCTTGAGCCCCCCCTCCCCCCCCCCCCCCCCCCCCCCACCCCCTGCCGGCCTGCAGTAATATCATTACCATGAGACTGCAACCCGCAGACCGAACCTGGCTCATTAAATCGCCGTGTGCGCACAACGTGCTAAGAGGTGTGTGTCTTCCTGTCGGCGGCCTTCGCTCGGCGAGGAGGAGGCGGGCTCTGGGCGCCGCTGGAGGAGGAGGAGGAGTTGTTTGTTGTCTTGTGAGTTTCACATCGCATCTGTTTGGGTACGTGTGTGGCAGAAATGGATGTGCGGGCACTGTACCACTTTGGCGTTTGTGTGCGTCTGTGTGTGTCATGGGTTAGTATGTGTGCGATTGTGTTAGTGTGTGTACACACGTGTAGCTATGTGTGTCCGTGTTTTTGTGTGGGTGTGTTTATGTGTGTGTGTTTGTCAGTGTGTGTGCATGTGAAAGATTGTGTTAGTGTATGTGCACACGTGTATCTTTGTGTGTCCGTGTTTGTGTGTCCGTGATTTTGTGTGAGTGTGTGTAAGTGTGTGCGTACGTGTGTGTGTGTGCATGCAGGCACGTGTGTATCTGTATGCCCGTGTTTGTGTGTGTGCGCCTGTGCGAGCGTGTATCTACCGTGTGTGCCTGTGTCTGTACGCGTGCGTGTTTGTGTGTGAGCAGGTGCACGTGTTTGTGCGTGTGCATTTGTTTTGTATCTCGACTCAGTTTGTTTATAGGTGCGGGCGGAGATGTAGAAGCCTTGTGGTAACGGACATCCAGTGTGTCTATAAATTCATGAGTCTATGAATCTATGTTTGGTCGCGCTCCGCGTGCCGCGCGCTCTGTGCACGTGTGCGTGTGTGTGCACAGGTTCCAGTGTTGTTCTTGCGCGAGCCGGCCTGCTTAACCATCCGATTCACGTAACCTCCCTGTCTCTGCCTCCCTGTTTCTCATTTAGTGAAACCAGCAGCGGAGGGACGAGGGAGCATCAGAATGGCTGATAGGGGAGTAGAAAGGGAGAAGAGAGGGAGGGGGGAGAGAGGGAGGGGGGGGAGAAAGAGAGGGAGGGAGAGAGGGAGGGGGAGAGGGAGGGAGAGAGGGAGAGGGAGGGAGGGAGGGAGAGGGAGAAATTGGAGGGTGAGGGAGCCTCAGAATGGCTGATAGGGGAGAAGAGAGAGAGGAGGGAGAGAGAGAGGGAGGGGTGAGAGGGAGAGAGGGAGCGGGAGAGAGGGAGGGAGAGAGGGAGGGGGGAGAGGGATGGAAGAAGGGGTGGAGCTGGGGCGGTGAAAAGGCAAAGAGATGCAGGAGAGGGGTGATAGGAAAGAAATGGACTGTGGGTGGGTTGGGGGGTGGGGGGAGGGGGGGCTGATAGAGAAAGTGTAGTGGCAGCAGTGGAAAGGGCATGAGGGATGGAAGACGGAGGGGCCCATGCAGCCCGATGGTAGAGAGAGAGAGGGAGAGGGTGGGAGAAGGAGAGAGAGAGTAGGAGGAGGCAGCAGATTTATGAAGCCATTGGAATGTAATTTGGAGGCAGAAATTACTGTCAGCCCGAGCAAGGTTTAGAGCCGGTGGAGCCTAAATCCATGGCTTGCTTGTCTATGTGTGTGAGTAAATGGTTGTCTCTCTCTCTCCCTGTGTGTGTGTTTGTGTGTGTGTGTGTGTGTGTGTGTGTGTGTGTGTGTGTGTGTGTGTGTGTGTGTGTGTGTGTGTGTGTGTGTGTCTGTGCGTGTGTGTGTGTTTGAGAGAGTGTTTTTATGCATTTATCTCTGCACAATAGTTGGCAAATGGGATGCAGAATCGTAGCATAGAGCTGAGGCTGGTGTGTGTTTTACACGCCGAGAAGGCGTCCATCATTCTCTGTGTGCGTGTGCGTGTGACTGTGTGCGTGTGCATTTTTACAACTCCGCCATGCATGAGCGATGTGACTACATGGCAGCAGAACATAACCGAGCATTCATATTTAACAACTCGTATTTCATCTGTGCTGAAAGACACACATGGAAGTGTTGAAATGCACACATACACACACACACACACACACTTTCACACACGGAATGGCAGCATATTCTTGTCAGACTCTGAGGGCCGGGACTCATCCGAGGGTGTCGGCACGGTCGGAACCACGGCAAATGGAGTAAGAGAACAAGAGTGAGAGAGTGTGTCAGGGATGGATAGAGAAAGGTAGAGTGTGGTGGGGGAGGTTACTGGAGAGGGAGGGCGAGCGACAGAGAGAGAGAAAGCAGGGCTGGGAGAGAGACGTACAGAATAAGCAGGGATGAAAGGGAGGGAATGGGATGTGACTGGCTTTCTAACACGTCGGCACACAGCCTCCATTTAGTTGGGGAGAGCGAGCGAGAGCGGGAGAGAGAGAGAGAGAGAGAATAATCAAGCATGGTTTAAAAAAGGAGGCGACCGTCTCTCTCGTGACACTGACCGCCACGCACTCACATACACACGCTCCTCTCCGCCCTCCAGCCCGCTGGCCGCTGACGCACTCAGAAAGGTCATTATGGATCGGCCGTTAGTTTAGGATTAATACGACGTGTCACTCTGATCCTGTTCAGG
>NC_044057.1:6778724-6783724 GCF_902167405.1 Gadus morhua
TCTCTCTCTCCCCTGTCTACATCTGTCTCCCCCGTCTCAATCTCTCTCTCCCCCATCACGATCTCTCTCTCACTCTCTTTCGCTACAGGCGATGTGTTTCCTGAGAGAGAAGCTGAGAGAGATGTCAGCAGAAGCATGGCTGGATGAAAAAACTGAACAAAAGATAGACCAGTTTGGGAACTGGTTTTTTTTGGCTGGGGTTGGGGGGATAGGCAAGTAGTCTTGATGATAGTTGATAACATTCATGTATTCATCATTCATGTATACAGGTATATCAGTCATTGTTTCAGTGTAATCCCTCAAGTACTGTTGAGTTTTCAAAAAATGTCCTGCGGTTTATTTTTCAAGGTATTCACGCATACTTGAAGAAATGATTTTCACACAAGAGGAATTATTTTGAATATGTTTTTATCTTGCCCGTCTTTAGAAAGGCTTCCGGTTTCCGCATGCTTTCAAGCCTTTTGTTGCACCATTCGTCAGTGTCCTTTTAGGATAATTAGATTTTTCCGAAACCTTGTCAGGATGTTTACAAGTTCTGCGAGAATAAAACCTGTTAAAACTTCCCAGGGGATTTTAAGATGCTGTGTCCGGATCCCTAACTATCTTAGGTGGGGAGGGGGTGATTATGCTTTGGAATATATTTGCCTAATCTCGTATTTCTTGGGAGGAATAGAATAGGCCTAATGACTTGTTTTTCACAGACTTGTTTTATTTATTTATTTTATTTAGTCATCAAAGGGTGTTTATACGGAACTCGCTGTTCAAACCTAGGTGATGGGATTCCCATCTTTAGCCTGACTTAGAGCAGTGCAATGAAAGAAATTATCCTAGACTGTCCTCTGGGTGGGTGCCTGCTCTGTGTCTCTCTGTCTCCTCTCTCTATGTATCTCTGTCTATATCTCTCTCTCTCTCTCTCTCTCTCTCTCTCTCTCTCTCTCTCTCTCTCTCTCTCTCTCTCTCTCTCTCTCTCTCTCTCTCTCTCTCTATGTCTCTGTCTCTCTCTGTCTCCTCTCTCTGTCACTCTCTCTCTATCTCTCTCTCTCTATGTCTCCTCTCTCTCTCTCTCTCTCTCTCTCTCTCTCTCTCTCTCTCTCTCTCTCTCTCTCTCTCTCTCTCTCTCTCTCTCTCTCTCTCTGTCTCTGTCTTCTCTCTCTGTCTCTCTGTCTCTCTCTCTGTCTCTGTCTTCTCTCTCTGTCTCTCTGTCTCTCTGTCTCTCTCTCTCTCTCTCTCTCTCTCTCTCTCTCTCTCTCTCTCTCTCTCTCTCTCTCTCTCTCTCTTGCTCTCTTGATTACACCCACTCTCTGTTCCTCTTGTTACTTTCTCTCTACCCCTTCCCATGACTCAGAAGTAGGGGAGCTGACACACTGAGACACTTGACCACACATTTAGATGTAATAACGTTTTATGGGAAGCCATTGTTTATGTTCACAAATATACACACATATGTGCATGTGTGCACTAACAAACACAATTTTACGTAATGTATTCTGCTTTTATTCCAAATGCCAACACATGTAGAAACATTAAATGCAGGGGTTGTATTGATAGAGGTGATTATTATTTACAGTGTACATTCGGTTCCAATAAGTGCTTACTCTGTTAGACGTGAATAAATGAAGGAAGCTACTTAAAGCACTCATATCTTTAAATGTCTTCATGACATGTATGACATTTCATGAATGTCGTACATTCGGTACATTTTCTTATTAACTCAATCCCAATTTCCACCAACAGAACTAACTTTAATTATACATCTGAAGACCTTTGGTTTCCATTCTGTCTCTCTGCCTCCTACACAAACCCTTATGTAAGTCAGAAATGGAAGCCATGGATCCATTTGGAAAAGTTGTCTGAGTGTGTCTGTCTGTTTGTTCTATGATGTTCTGTTGGTTTCAATGTTTTTGCTTTGTTTGGTTTCCCAAAGACAGAAAAGCTTGGTGGAGGAGAACGAGTGTGCAAGTCCCTCTTCTTTTATCTGTCAAAAAATACACAGACGCTCACCCACTCACTGTTTGTTTATGCGTGTGTGTGTGTGTGTGTGTTTGTGTGTTTGTGTGTGTGTGTGTGTGTGTGTGTGTGTGTGTGTGTGTGTGTTTTTGTGACTGTGTTTGCATGTTTGTTTGTGTGTGTGTGTTTTTGCCTGTTTGTTTGTGTGTGTGTTTGTGTGTGTGCCTGTGTTTGCATGTTTGTTTGTGTGTGTCTGTGTTTGCGTGTGTTTCTGTGTGTGTGTTTGCATGATTGTTTGCGTGTGTTTGTGTGTGTCTGTGTGTGTGTGTGCGTGTGTGCGTGTCGGGGAGGGGGGGGGGGACAGGCAGAAATCCCACATGCGATCGTCATACAGGCAACAACGTTGCATGCTGATTATTAAATGTCACAGCGTATCCTTTTTCTTCGTTTTGTTCCACCCAGCAGGTGTGGTGCCATTAGTATTAGTCGTGTTATTATTATGATTCGGTTTTCCTTTATCAACGTGACTGTGGGTCTCGAGGGAGGCGCGGGCTGCTCTGGGATTCGCTGTGATCCTCCGCCACCTGGGGAGCCCGCCCGCAGTCTCTGGAGAAATGTCAGCGTGGCACTCTACTTGTGTATCTGATGGTGTTAATAGAAGCTAGCGCTCCATAGAGCTCTGCTTTGTGTACGCTATACCTATGCAGTACTATCTGTGCACCTCTGAGATTTTATGAGCATGACTACGGGTCATTATACTTATCATCTTAATAATCATAATAATATTAAGGATGATGAAGTACACTTGCAGGGGTATTCTTTGAGGGTAATGATTTAGTTATTAATCACAAATAAAAATGTACATACATACACCCACGTGTGTACAGATACTGCCCCCCACATGTACCACCGGTATATCTTCAATAAGCACAAATAAGAAAAACAACGTCCATTTATATTCCACACAGTAACTCAATTCTCTCTAAAGAATTTAGTTTCATTTAAGAAGGACCTTTGTGTTCAGCTTCTAGGTCGCTCTCCCTGGGCCTCACTATCGACAGAGCAGCTACATTCCCACTTATAGGGCGGCAAGAAGAAAACATGTCTTAACTGTTTGCATCATTGACCCTGTTCTGTGCACAAGGACTGTGCCACGGCGGGCTTAATGCAAGGCTGGACCACAAAACATGTTTTCTGCTCGTATTGTCTGCATATTGGTGACTAAAATTGGTGTCTCGAGGAGCGTTTACAACTAGTTTGTGTCCTTCAATGGGCCTGCTGGAGCCAGGGGTGGTGGTGGTGGGGGGTCTAAATTGCATCAATCTGTCTGCTGGACACATGAACAAGAAGGGCCAGTCCTTTTAGTTTTTTCCCCCAAACTGTCTTTTCCTTTCACCATTTTCCCTCATGATGTATGCTGTGGCCGTGAAGATGACACCCTCCAAACACGTACTCAGATTCACACACGCACACACACACGCACACGCACACACACACACACACACACACACACACACACACACACACACACACACACACACACACACACACACACACACACACACACACACACACACACACACACACACTTCCCCAGGGATCAATAACACACAAACCAATCAAGTCTCGTTCTGGCAGATCCATTATACTTCCTGTGTATTGAGGAATGGAGATATATACATTGTTGTCCCTCCTACTATACACATTTATATACGTTGTATATCATCTTAATTGTGTATGTATACCTATATGGAAATATATATATATATATATATATATATATATATATATATATAGATATAGATATAGATATAGATATAGATATAGATACATTTTTAATTAACAGTTGATGAATTTGGAATCTGTAGCTAAATCATTACAATTCTCCGGCATTGGGACATTTTTTTTTAATCTCTGTGCTTGAATGCTGCAATTATGCCTGCACCACTATGTGGTGACTTGAAAACATTTCAAATATTTACCTTATTTTATTTGAATCTCTTGAGTAAATTATTCGGACACCATTCTAACACAAATTATAAAAAAGAAAATTCACTCTTGAAAAATGTACTTTTCCTCCTAATATTCATATGTAATTATTATTTAATTATTATGCCCCAAAATTAAGAACTTTTACAGAACTGCAGTCATCGAGGATACATTTTTATTTCCAGCTCCAAGACCAATTCTGACTCATAAATTGAACAAAGTAAATGCCATAAATCTGGTAGTCTGGTCAGGACATAGGCCTGCTAGATAAAAGATACAGCTTTGATAACAGATTTTTGATCATATTTCCTCAGCCTCTGTTAGCGTATCAGCACCGAGGATGTCAAGAACGCTGTGCTGGGCCTCCTCAATGTTCAAAACCACCAGATACAGAATTCTGCATGAAAGACTTTTCTGCATGAAAGTGGGGTCAAGTTTAACTTGCTGTTAGCAACTGTAAGGCTGGTGGGCATGCACCACTGGAATTTATATGTGTGTGTGTGTGTGTGTGTGTGTGTGTGTGTGTGTGTGTGTGTGTGTGTGTGTGTGTGTGTGTGTGTGTGTGTGTGTGTGTGTGTGTGTGTGTGTGCCCATGGCGATTTGGTTTTTCGAAGAAACTGAACCTGAATGGATGTGTATTTTGTTTAAAGCGTGTTTGTGTTTGTGTGTATGTCTGTGCTTACCCTTGCCGATTAGGTTTTTGAGAAACTGAACCTGCATTGGTGTGTATTTTTTTGGAACTGTGTTCACATGTGCTTGTGTATTTTTATGACTGTGTGTATTTATGTGCCTGTGTGTGTGTGTTTGTGTGTGTGTGTATGTGCCTGCGTGCATATGTGTTTGCGTGCATGTGTATTTGCCTGTGAGCGTGTGTATGTGTATGTGCCTGTATGTGTGTGTGTGTGTGTGTTAATGTATATGTGCCTCTGTGTCTGTGTATGTGCCTGTTCAGTGTGTATGCGCCTGTATGTGTGTGTGTGTGTGTGTGTGTGTGTGTGTCAGTGCTGATAGACCTACTGAGGCTCTGTATGATTAAAGGTCCTGGCTTACATGCAGGACGTGAG